>NW_005054318.1:2902414-2990651 GCF_000277835.1 Geospiza fortis
CCTCCCCTGTGATAGGTGCATCTTATCAGGTGTCAGTAGAGCAGGTGTTCAATAGATCATCCCATGGTAAAAACCTGATTTTTTTTTGTTTACACCAGCCTTGGAGCTATGTGTTGACCTCGTGGATCTGCCTATTGCTGTCAATATTATTCCTTGTTACCAAAAGGATTATGGAAATTGCTGCATGTGCTTCTGGTCCTTCAGCCTTCAACTCAAGCCCTGAAGTCTCTTTTGATTGTCCTTGGAATTCTCTTTGTTTTTTCGTCATTGCTGGCTTGAACGACCAATAGTGGATAGTAATCAGAGGGCCTTACTAGACTGGAGAGTTTTCCAGTAATTTCTCTTATCCATGCCCCCGGGAGCCAGCAGAATTCCCCATGAGTCGGGTCTAGTCTGCATATCAGACCCTCCCTCACTTTCCTCCCCTTAGAGGGAGCTTCCTATTACTGCTGCCCTTCTTTTGCTGTTATCAGAGGAGGTCTTGACACAGGGTACAGGAGGTGTTGCTTTAGGAGCCCCCTCTGTCCCAGTAGAACCTTTGCCCACCTCATTGTCTGGCTTGTTGCAGAGGCTCATACCTGTTGTAGAAGGTTCCAGTCCTACTTGTTTTCAGGAGGAGGAGGAGGAACCTCCTCCCAGTATGGGGAGTGACCTGCTTCCAGCCTTCATCTTGAGCAGACCCTTGACTAATTACCCTGCAGGGTTCTGAGTCCACCTGCTTCTCCACTACAATGGAGGTTTGAGACTCCTGGGAGTCCTGATACTGCGGCATCTCTGTAAATAACTTACCTGGTGCTTGTTCACTGGGACACCACATAGCCTGTTCACTTCCTCTTGAAGGCCCTCCACCTGGCAACAGCTCCTCAAGCACAGCACACGCTCTCCAAAATAACGTTTTGTCAGCCCCAGCCTCTCAGAGAGGCATCAGGCACCCCTGTGACCTGCATAACCCCCTCTGCCCTCAGCACACCCTGCTGTCCAGAGGCCTCTGGCACAGCTTCAGTGATCCAGCAGCTGCAGGGGAGCGAGCTCTATGCCGAGTCATCCATAACTGGGGAAGCTTCCACTGCTACACAGATACAGCTGGGCCTGAAGGGATCTTTTTGTGCTCTTCTTCACCAGGCCCTGAGGCTGTTTGCCTCTCCTGGCAGACTTCAGACAGCCCAGGGGAATGAGCAGACTCCCGGCAGCTGTGAGGAGGTTACTGAAAAACAGGACCAGGCTTTGTTAATGTGCATGCTGCAAGAGGCAGCAGTCATGGATTGAAGCGGGGAGGTTCTGGCTGAGCAAACCAGGAGAGATTGTTCATGATGAAGGTAAGAGACATTTGAGCACGTTACACAAGCAGGCTGTGAAATCTCTGTCCTTGGAAGTTTTTGGAGTGTATTGAATAGACTCCTGCATCTCCTTCAAGCAGGGAGCTGGGAAAGAGATCTATGAAGGTCCTTGCCGATCTGAACAATTCTGTAATTCCATAATTCAAGGTACTTACACTTTTAGGACTATGTGAAGATACTGGGGGGCACCTTACAAAGTGCATGCTTGGCAAAACTTGCCTGGAACCAGCAGGTTGAGGGAGGTGATTCTACTGCTCTACTCTGCTGTTGTGACATCCTTCCTGGAGTACTGCCCCCAGGTCTGGGGTCCTCAGCATTGGAAGAGCATGGACCTGTTGGAGCAGGATCAGAGGCCACAAAGATGCTCAGAGGGCTGGAGAACCTCTGCTATGGAAACAAATGAGATTTTCATCTATTGAGTCCAGAGAAGGCTTCAGAAAGACATCATGGCACCTTCCAGTACTTAAAGGGGCTATAAGAGAACTGGAGAAGGACTTTTTACAAGGGCCTGTTGTGACAGGACAAGGGAGAGTGGCTTTAAACTAAAAGATAGTAGATTTAGATTAGATATTAAGAATAAATTATTGTGAGGGTGATAAGGCACTGGAGTAGGTTGTCCCAAGAAGTTGTGGACACCCCATCTCTGGAAGTGCTCAAGATCAGGCTGGATGGGGCCCTGGGCAACCTGTTTTAATGCAAGATGTGCCTGCAGGGGGTTGGAACTGAATCATCTTTAAGGTCCCATTCAACCCAAACAATTCTTTCATTCTAGGACATGATCATGAGCCACATGTGGAGCTTGACTCGATTTTATGATTAAATTGGGATAGGTTTCAGACCTTTTTACAGTATGAGATAAAATGGCATTGCATGAATCCTCCTGATTCTCTTCAGTATCCAAAAAAAAAATAGGCAAAAGTGCAGAGGCAGGAAAGAGTAAAGCATTTATCTTCATTAGTCTCCTATAATGAGTTGTGTGGAGAAAAGAGATTAAGGAAAATTAATGCATTCCTACGGAGTTAACACTTCAGCTTTCTCCCAAGCTTTTATAGACTTACTTGAAATATTGGAGGAGCTGGCAACAATTCTGGTCTTTCATTCATATCAGTACTTTGTATTTATTCTACTCTACCCCTGTACTTGATGAAGATGTGTTCTTGACTGTATAATTATTATAAGCATATTTTCATGGTAGAGAAGGAATTCTGAATAAACAATTACTGAAGCCCTTGCATGGATGCACTTATTTTTGTAGCGATCCTACTAAGGCCTCCAACCTATCATATTCTTGGTTCTTTAAATACATAGTTTTCTATAGTGGCTACCTAGAGAGAAGGTTGCAGTGCTGATGTTACATTTTGGAGTTTGACTGTGTTTTTGAGTTGTTGGCCATTTTGGATGGCAGTGCACTGCTTAATGCTGCACTAAAGTAAATGGAGCCTGTCTAGCTACACAAATTCAGTGTGCAGGGAAACATAGAATGAGAAATTGCTTCTCATGTATGTAAACCAGAGGCATAAAATCTGAGAAGTATTCAATGTGAGCATATAATTCTCAGAAATATGTAATTTCTAGAATGTGTATTTTAAGTTACGGCCAAATGCATGAAGTATACTTCTCCCTAATTTGCTAAGACTATTATATGTGTAGTCTGTAGGAAAATTCTAGTGTAAAAATTGTAGCTGACATTTGTGCTTTTGCTGTTTGGAATACAAAGCAACCCAAAAATGATAGTATGGCTGTGGTTGTGGCAGCCATTGATTCTGTGATCCCCCCCACAACAACTCTTAGCAAGTTGTGTAACACTGCTTTTTGTTGCTTGTTTGCTTTTCCCTTTAATTTTAAGAAGAGCTTTGCTTTTTAAATTTGGAAATACAGAGAATTATTTGGTTTGTGTCATGTTTTATTATTTCATTTTTAGCTATTAAAAGTACGGTCCTGTTTCTTCATAAGGTAAGGAAGAAATATCAAACATGCAATTGTAAGGTGTTCAGATTGCTTTTTTTTTTCCTTTTAATCCAGCAAGCAACCAACTGTTTAAAGCATCAGGGAAATGGGGCATAGGGAGTTTTTTCATTTGCAGTTTCTGCAGTCTGATAGTTCTTCATTCTCTCCCAAGGCTGTGCAGAATTTGTCACAGGATAGAGAGAAACTTGATTTGTGCACACAGAATTGAAGAGGAAGTTGGTTCTCCTCACTATCCCTCCTTTATCATCATACTTCATGGTTAATTTATCAGTAGTGATTTTTAACATCGTGTCTGTTTATATTAAACACAGTAGTTTCGTGTCAGATGGTAAGAGGGAAGTCTCTTACTTCAGGAGGGAAAAAACATTAAAAACCAGGTTTAGGCTGAGCAAATAAACTGTATTTCACTTACACAGGTTAAAAATCAGCACAGGTTTAGTAGCTGCACTGGTAAATCTTAGCAGTAGCATCTTAGAGCATCAACAGCTGCTCCAGCCTTAAATACAAGAACTACAACTTTTGGTTTTGTATAATATGACTCTTCTAGTGAGTGAGTGTAAAGTAGTTTTCTTCATGCTTCAATAATGAAATACATATTTCCCAGTGTGCAGTGACAGATGATTAAAGAGATTGAACTTTTTCTTTTTTTATTACCATGCTGAAGACATGAAATAAGAATTAGGGGAAAAGGTCAAATGTTATAAATTTATTTTGGGACATATATATTGCAACCTCTGTAGAAGCTTTTGAAAATTCTGGCAAAGATCAATACACTTCCAATAAAACCTTTAAACTTGCAATAAAACAATATTTTAAACATTATATATATATATATTTATATATATTCTTAATTAAAGGGTTAATTTTAGCAGGATTTTCTTTTTTTTTTTTAATATACTGCATTCCTCTGACATAGCTCTTTCCATATTGAAGGGATGCAAATGAGGTAAGAATTAAGGCAAACCTAAAAGGCATGCAAATGAAGTACATTTATACCCACTGACAATACAAGCACGTGTGGACCAGACTTGGGAGCTGAGGAGCTCTTCCCTTCTGTCTGTCCAGTACTACTTTACAGCAGAATGGTGACATGATTTATAATAAACAGTTAACATTACCATGGGAATTCAGTGTCACTAACATTACTCAGTCTAGGAGACACAGAGCTAGCATCAGTAAAACATGAACAATAAATAATATAATTCACTGCAGCACAGGCCTGCTGCACAGGATTCAGAGGAAGAGGGTTGTTATGAAATGACATTGCACACATCACGTTGTGGCAGTTTATTTTTATAATATATACTTTTAAAATTCTTTAGCAAATGACATTCTCATGCACACAAGTGTTTCAAACACAAGAAGCAAGTCCATTTATAGGTAGTCCAAGCAAATTTTTGTGTGTGTGGAAATAGCTGCAAACTGAATGGAACATTAAACTTCTGTGCAGTCTATGACGCGTCGTACACGAGCTCATTTTTGAATGTCACACTGCAGGAGTAATACAATGGACGGATCACTCTTTGCAGCTTCTTTGAACTCATCCAGTGTGATCTGATCGTCTTTGTTCTTATCCATCTTACTGAAGATCTTGTCTACCCGTTGCTCAGGCGTCAGGCCATCCTCATTCATTTTCATCATTATCACAGTGCCCACCATTTTGTAGATGGCCTTTGGAAAAAAACCAAATGGAAAATTCAACATGAAATTCAATCTAATTTTTTATGTGATCAAATTCTGGAAATATGTTCTAACAATAAAATGATTGCAAGTCTCTAAAGACTGGTTTTAGGGTTTTTTTTTTTTTTGCTTTTCTTTATAAGGATCCAAAGTCCAGATATGTAAAACAAGGAAGAATATATTTTACTTTCTTTAGATGTAGGTTTATTTTATGGTTACATTTTGCATCCCAGAATGAATTTCTTTGGCTTCCTGTTTCACAATGTAAAACTCTTGTAACTTACTCTCTGTATCAATTGTTCAGATGAAATATTTCACATAAAGTCTGAATAATTTGTTTTAGAAGTCACCACCCTTAAATAGGTTTCTGTGTGTACATGGGGGCACAATCTGGTATTAACTACTGTGGCAGATGACGAAGGTGGTAAACTTTATCCTTCCTCTTACAAGTTGTGGTCATCTTAAAGCCCATCTGTGAGAGCTCACTTAAAATAGCGTGTTGTTATCTCTGTAAATTTCTGTAATCATCTGAAGTTAATCTCCAGTAAGGCTTCAGCTACTTGGGCTACAGTGCAATAATTTCATGGGTGTCAGTGACTGAGATGGGCTTCGTAAATCCTATGCTGTTCTTGTGATTAATCCATTCATCAGGGGAAAAAATCTCAGGATATTTAAAAGATTATATGTACATATGTAGTCTCTGCAATACTCAGAGATTACATCTATTAACAAATATGTGAGTGTGCTTGTACCACTTGGGCACCAGTCAGTGCAGGATTAATGTGTAATGTGCATTTAATGTACCCTACAGCCTCTGGTGAGCCTAAAATCTAAAGTCTGTGTGAACAAGGAATCAAATTTTATTAACGTTATAACGTTCTTGAGTGTCATATTGATCTCACCTCTATAATTTCCAGCATTTCCACTCTTGTAATTTTACCATCACCATCCAAGTCGTACATGTTGAAGGCCCAGTTCAGCTTTTGCTCAAAACTGCCTCGTGAGGTGATGGACAGGGCACAAATGAACTCTCTGAAGTCGATGGTCCCGTCTCCGTTTTTATCAAAGGTTCGGAAGGCGTGCTGGGCAAACTTAGAAGCATCTCCATATGGAAAGAACTGCAAAATAAAACCATATATAGAACTGTGTTAATGCAATGGAGAGAGCTGTATATGTGATTGCAAAACACCAAAGTGAGGCATTTATGAAGAGTGGCTGATGAGCTTTGTGGGAAACTGAGGATCTGCAATGTAAGGTTCCCTAGCAGTTACACTGGAATGATTATTAAAAACTTATTTCTATAAAAATTCCTCAGGTTTCCACAAACTATAATACAAATATATATAATGCTACTTTAAAGATAAATTAACTTGATTAATCTTAAAATGAAGTTGAGTATAAATGGTAGATTGTCATATTCCCTGACTATGAAATAAGGAAGCCAGGGTGCATTCTAAGAGAATTTTAACCAGCCCTTGATATGTTGCAACCAAGTATATGTGTGGGATTGTTGTTATATAACTTCATTTATTTAAAAAAAAATAATCCACATGTAGCATAAAAACCCACGTGAACATATGTTCCATTCTGCAAACAGATTCAGTTAAACAATACAGTGCAATGCTTTTCATGTTTAATATCCTAATATCCTTCAGTGAACTCTTCAAATGAATGTAGCTTAACAGAGTATTTTAAATGACTATAACATGTAGGTTTTCAGCTGATATATTTTCCCCACAGTAAATGTATGGTTTGAGACATTTGAACAGGTAGTTGTGATTTCTGTGGGCCACACTCAAGAATACACACTCCTAAAGAAAGGGAGTTTTAAAGTCCTGAAGTGCAGGAACCATATACAAAGAATGTTTGTTATTATATTCCCAGCACAATTTCACAGAGGTTTTCCTGCTCCTAAAATATAAACATGCATTACTCCCCATATGAGAGCCATCTTATTTTGTTCTTTTTAAAATTCCAATTCTTATTAAGTACTGCATTTATAATGTAAGCTTGAAGGAAAGTCTGCAGTGACAGCTGAAGTGGAACTGCATTTTACAATTTTCCATTTCCCCATCCAGAGCTGTGTCTTGCCTTAAAAATGCAAAACTTAGAGCTCAGCCAGCTGCTTGCACTATGTGGCCATGTGGATCATGTCAGGAGCCATTCCTGTGTTGCCACAGGGGTCTCAACCTGAAAGTTTCCTTTCAACTTTCTGTTTTCTCTGAAAGAGCATTTGGTATTGTCTCCTCCTGAAAATGTAACTTTTGTGCCTGTACTCAACCCAAGCCCTATTTCTGTTTTGATAATCATAACTGATGGAGAGGTTGAGGTGCTACTACAGATCCTTCCGTACTTTCTGCTTTCTGGCCATTAAAAATGTTCATGATTGGGCTCATCAAAATACAAAGATATTTGGCTTCTCTGATACAACTTAGGATTTCAGTGGCTGCAGTTACCGGCCTTTGCTCAGTTGTTCTTCTAGTGACAGCCTCACCCTTTTGTCAAAGCAAGGAAAGCTCCCTCTGTGGGAAGGCTCCTTGGGCTCACAGCCTGGCATTCAGGGTCAGAACAAAGTTTGCAAATGTTATCCAAAACCTGAATGTTATCTTGAGGTTCCTCATTGCTTCCTCTTGTCCATGACCCAGCTCCCCCTCCAATTCCTGTTCCAGCTCCAAATGTTAACATCGGCGATATTTAATTTTATCTGGATGTGTAGAATGTGCACTTCTCCAGCCCCCTGCTGAGAGGTTAAGAAATGGCTCTCATGGCCTGCATTCCACCATCAATTCCATGTCCCCCACCTTTTATTCTAGAGAGTTTGCTGGCTGTTCAAAGCTGAAAGGACAGCTTTGAACAGCTTTTAAAAAATCTTTTGCTTTTTAAGTGCTGATGACACTATCCTGTGACACGTGTAACAGAACAAAACACTTCAAAATTTTACAGTCTTTCCAAGTATTTTTGCTCAGAGCTGACTGCTGCTGAGGATGCTGCCTGATCTCTGTTCCTGTGACAGTCTCTATAAAAGAAAGGTAAATACCTGGAGGGAACTAAGACTGTTCTTTTCACTGCCCAGAAAACCAAAATACAGAAATGGTGCAAACTTACTGGTGAGACCAAAGAATGAAAGTACAATGGAAAAGCACACCTACACAAAAGGGGAAGTGTCAGATACCCCAAAACATGTAAGAGTCCAAGAGCAAAGTGGGGAATTAGGAAGGGTCATTGGCTGGAGATCCTGAAAACCATTTTTAAGTTGTTCTGGAACATATTTTTCAGTCTCCCACTGGAGCAGATCAGCAAGCTGTGCCTACCTTTTTGCTGGTCAAACCATTAGCCTCATGTAGCAGTTAGGAAAACATCCTTCTAATTTTTTATCACATACAAGACCACGATTTTTTCTTTTTTGAGGTGAAGAAGACAGTGGCACTGTCTAGCTAAGACTTGGCCTTTACAGCATCATATGGAACTGTTACCTGCTTTTAATTTTTTTTTCCTATTTCTCTTCCTGTAGGGAGTAAATGCAGTAAAATGTCCTTTAGGGACTGAAGGCACTGTTCTCCAGTCTGTACCTGCTGATTTGTAATATTTTTAGCTCAGACAACCCAAAAACATTGTCAAAACTTGTTTAAAAACCTACTTGAAGATTTCCATTGGCCTGTTTTGAAACTATTCATAAATAAGACGTGAAGTAAAGAAAACTAAAACAATTACAGAGCAAAAGATGCCAGCTCTGGTAAAACATTTTTTGACTATTAAAACACAGTGAGGCCTTAGCAAAGTATAAAGGCACAGGCTTTAAAAACTTTCAGAGCAGCCTAAGCCAAGTGACAATGGGAGACAGGGATCTCTGAAAGACAAACACCAAGTTTTTGTCAGAGGGAATATGAGGAGGGTGGTTTAGTTTGCCTCTTGCATGAGCTCAGTGAATACTTCATAAAAAAAAGTAAAGAAACACAAATGGGATTTTCAGATACAGCTTCAGCTTTCAGTGTTCCATGCAAAGTCTCAACCAGGTGATCAATCTACATTTTACAGCAACAAGTTCCCTTCTACTGCAACCTGCCACTAAAAAGGGCACTCCATGCAGCAGCATTGTCTCCTCATTTACCCTTTTTGTCCAAAAATCAAACTATACCAGCCAGTTCCATGGGTGACCCAACACTGTTCACTCCTTTGTTTCTGCTTTTCTAGCCTCATCTAATGAAAGGCCTCTCTTGTCTAGAGAAAGGTGTCCCTGCCTGTGCCAGGATGTTGGAAGTAGATGATCTATAAGGCACCTTTCAACCCATTCTAGGATTCATCTTTTGCTTGGTCTGTGTATTTTCTAACCAGTTGGATCAACATGCTGGGGTGTGAACAGTGTTATCTCTACAGTCAACTGCCACTTAAGAAAAGAAAAAGGAAGATTTAATAAAATTCCCTTAATCTGCTTCTAAATTTTGTATGAGGATTGTCTTGCAGATTCTTAGCTCCCACTGGGTTTCTGGACACTTGTCTGATGTTTGGGGGGCATTCAATCAGTCTGGAATCAGAATAGCTAGGAAATAACACCTACAAATTGTACATAACTCTTGGGGAAACTGATCAAATACCTGGAAATATTTATCTGCTTGGCTGCAGCTGCTTTAGCCTCTTTGAAGTGATGCTGTTCACAGGCAACCCAGTGATCAATTCATTCAGATCATCTTTGGGAGGGAATTATTGCAAAAGCGGGAAGCATATGCTAAAGCATATGGCTAAAATTTTAGCATGTGGCTAAAACAAAATTTTAGCATGGTTAAAGAAAAAAGCCCTCAAAATCGACTTCCCCAAATTCCCCAGTGATAGGGAGGGGTTAGGAAAGAAAAGGTCTCTCTATCCTTAATAGGATGAGGTAGAGTGAATTTATAGACTGGCCTGAGTAGTGCTTTGTTTTTGACATGATGTTTTATCATGAGATATTGGGATGCATTTCTATTAAAAGGGAAATTCTGCTATAAAACAGAGAAAACTAGAATTTCACTAGTGTACAGAAAGCAGGGCATGCTGCCCACACATGCCCAGGTCACTGATGTAAGGTCAGAGCTTCCAGAGCTGGTGTGGGAGCTGGAGCTCAGAACAGGAGGTGGGAAAGCAGGAGATGGCACAGGGCTTTGTACCCCAGGCTTGGAGAGGGTGGAAGAGGCAGCTGCTGATTCCCCTATCAGAGCCCCATCTGGGGCTCAGCACCACCAGCTCTGCTGAGAGCTGAAGCAGAGAAGGGGGATGAGGGGACACAGCCAGTGCAAGGAGCAGAACAACCATTGTCAAGGGCCAGCACATAAAAACAAGCCAAGCATTTGGCTCTCATGGGAAAACCTTGCATTTAATGCTGTTATGCTTTAGGAAGGAGTTACCTACTCTTCTTATCTACTTTGTTAGTGTTTTATTTTGTAAGTCTGCTAGGCATCCATGTTAACTTTGTAAGTGAAGAACATGAGTACTTTGAGAATCAGAAAGTTTGGCTGCTTTTGGAAGCTCAGACAGGTATTTTTAATAGCCAAACCTCTAAAAGTTGAACCCAGATGCAGGTAGCTGTTGGTCTAGCCTGGTCTTACAGCTCCTCAGAACTGAGCTCACTGGGGACAATGCCTATGATGATGGGGAGAATGTTTCTCCTTGCTTATTTTCTGAGAAGATGAAGTTCTGGATTCCTGCCAGCAGCACAACACGGGAGTTGATGAGATAAGAAAAAAGATTACTCTTTAGCTGTCTCCTTTAGAAAAAAAAAATTGAGATTTACTACAGTGGATGTACTCTTGCACTTCTGTTAAGACACCAGAAGGGGAAGAGGAATGCAGGCTGTGACTGCCAGGACCTGTTGGGAAGGCTGTGCCACTCTGGTACCAGGGTGACCTGCAGGGCTGCAGCCTGTCCCTGCCACCACCTCTTTGTAAAAATGAAAACTGATGTAACAAGGGCAGAAATAGGCCAGCACAAAAAGACACAGCCACACATCTCTCCTTGTTCTAGAAGAGATCTGACTGCTGCACTCTCCAGCACATCTGCAGTGTAAGGTAGAAATATCCCACCTAAGGCAGAAATATCCCAGACACCTGGCTTCAATCTGTCAGAGGGTCCCAAGGAGAAGGGACCATCCACAGCTGTGGTTCTGTAGTTCTAGCAGCAGCTAAAGCACAGGGCTGAGCCTCTGGAGAAGATAATCTTGTGGACCACCAAAGAATCTAAATCTAAATCTGAATGTCTCTTTAGATCCTGGACGCAGTTCTCCATGTGTAAATCTGTGAGCTGTCCCCACCTCAGAGGTGCGCTGTGAGGATAAATACAAAAAAAGATTTGTGATGATTTCAGATGCTGCAGCAGTGGAAGTCACAGAGCTGGCAAGAACTGGGGAGAGCTGTCAAACTTCATGGATGTTTGCTCATGTCTCTGCTCAGTAGCTTTAGTGCTGTGAACACGTGTGCATGCAGAGACACATGAGGAGGTTTATAAACAGCTGTTATTTCTTTACATAAAGAAGAAGTATTTAGATGAACCAAGAAATGTAACTTCTGTTGGTTCACCTGGAAAATTCCCAACTTGTACAGGCTGGAGTGGGATCAGCAAAGAGTTTGTGTCTCACCTAGATCACAAAGACTGTGCCTAGCCCTTACATTATTGGTTAAGGACTAAGCTGCTCTTCCTTGCAGGTCTTTTAACCACCACAGAAATGCTCATTTGAAGAATATGGAGAAGAAATATTTGAGAATTTAGGAGTTGACCATGAATTATCAATAGCAGTTCCTTTCAATTGTGTAAGACATGAGTTAAGAGACCAGAGAATAAACACAAACCACAGGCTAAGAGAAGACTCTAAAGGCTGGAATACTCCAAGAGATTGGAGGAAGATGAATGGGAAAAGAAGAGCCATGCTTCTTCTTCACAAACACTCATCTGGCAGGGTCTACCTCTAAAAAAACATTCAACATGAAAAGTTAATCTTTATATTCACATTTGTGGGGAATTAGTCATTAACTAGCAGGAAATGAATCGATTTTCAATCCCAGCTTTTCTCTGATTAGATTTGAACAATAAGAAACTTAATTGAGCTGTGGTAGTGCTATAGGTCAACACACCAGCAGCTCAGCTATTACTCAGTGCTGATAAAAAAAAATCTTCAGGGAGAATTCTCATCAAAACAATTAGTATTTCTAGTGCTTAACACCACAACTACCACTGATTAAATGTTATTTCTCTTTGATCTTCCTTAACCGAGCAGCAGCACTGGAACACTTTATTTATTTTAAGTTTGGCACAGTCTTGCACTACCCCAAGGTCAGCGACAGCACAGGGCTATCAGGATCCTGCTCTATTGTGGCTCCATCCTGGCCTAATTACAGCTACAGTTTTCTTGACACCATGTTATCTCTCCAGGAATCTGGGAACATACCAAATGGAGGATACACTGGGATATAGCCTTTTTTTCCCCTCCTCTTTTTTCTCCCCCCTCCAGTAAAGATCATCTGACTTCTTTTCATTTCTGAAAGAGACTTATTTTTTTCCCAGTGAATTTTAGTTCCCAAGGTTCAGAGTATTAACTTGAATGCTATGCCTGCTGTGTTGTGAAGTCCTTAGTACAAATTTCCCAAAAGAACAGGGCTATAGAAGCATCAGTAAGTGCCATTTCCAGCCAAAAAGGGATTTGAAACACGAGTCACTAAAGTCTGAGACAGCCATCTCATGAATATACAGATGGAACTACAGGAAAAAATACTTGTGCCTGAAATATCTGACTGTCTCATATACTTATGTAATGTGTCCTCCTAAAATTCCTCTACATATGGAGTTGTTATAGCCTGGTACTGCAGAAAGGAAACTGCAGAGAGAGAAGGAAAATGGCTGTAGCTGGGCCTGTCAGAGAACTGATTTTTCCCAAAAGGGAGAAGAGGTAAGAGAATGGAATGGACCCCAAAAGGGGAAAGTAGGATGGCAGCAAAAGCAGCAATAGTTGACATAACACAGAAGAGACAGGTGGGCAACAACTTGGTGCGGTCATTTTTTCTGTTGTCCCTAAGCATATCTTATTGACTTTGAGTTTCAGTATTGAGTTTGAAAGCAATCCAGCAATTCACAGAGGAACTGTGCTGAAATGAAGTCTTGAATAATTTAAAATCAGGCCTGCATTTTTAACTGCTGCAAGGTGTGTCTTAAAGCTTCTCTTCTGCAATAAGGCTGAGAGCAGATAGGTTTTCAGGTAGCCTTGCAAAAATTCTGTACAGCCTGACCTATGAGATTCATCCCTACGTAACCCTTCCAATTCTGTTCTCATGAAGAGTAATATTAATAAAAAGAGACTCTTTTACCACAGTGCAGTTTTAAGAAGACAGCTTTCCAAGATAATGTATTTTTGTCCATATCTATCCTTCTCAAATAAAATAAATCCTTTCAAAGGTCAGGGCCAAGATTTACAAGCCCAACAGGATATAAAAACCTTGAAATATCAGCATTCTGGTGCAAGGGATCATGCAACTATACCTATATATACACCTAGAGAATCTGTATGTGTGTATCTATAGAGACATACATCAATGGGATGGACTAAATCAGTTCTTGTTTAGAAATGAGACAATCCTGTTGAACTCAGTGATGTTTAAGAAAACCCACTTTTATTTACATGAAGTGCTGTGCACATTTGCAGTTCCACATGGATAACTGTTATTATTGCTGATATTGACAGTCACAGTATCTAGGAATCTTGGCTGAGCAGCATTTGGATAAAACCTAAAGCTCAACATGGAAGAAAGAGGAAAATACAGTGCAAGGGGGCTGAAAGAAGTTTATTTGTGACTTGAAAGGATTTTCACAAGGCTGGGAAAGAAGACAGGAGCAGTGCAACCCTTTGTGTCACCTCCTGGTAATTAAGAAGCTGCATGGGCAGGCCTAGAATAAACCACAGGTATTCAAGCAGTGAGAGCTCTCAAGTACCCTTGGCTTTAGCCTCACAGACCAGCTCCCCTAAGAGGAAGATGTCTTGAACAAAGACTTTCAAAGGATGTCTGAAATCATAAAAGGAGCATCACACTCTTGTTCCTTGTGTAAAATGGTGCAAGAAGAGAAAATGCTCATAATATACCATTTATTTTTTTCTATCATATGTATTATTTTCTTTCTGTAGAAGAGATGTAGAAAACCTCCCTGTGGGCCATATGGATAACCGCTTTCACACAGAGATGCCATCTCCCTGAACAAGCTGGTGCTGTGCTGGTACTGGCTGTGCTCAGCCAATGGAGACAAAATGTGGATACTGATATTGGTGATACTCAGTACTAGATGGCTCCCAAAGGTGTCTCCTTTTGAGGGAACAGGCCAGCTAAAGAAGACAGTGTCATGCCACAGAGTAGAGTTCCTCCCAGAATTCATCCCAATCAACTCCAATCAACTCTTGGGGGTGCAGATTTTTGTGAATTCCATGAAGTGGACCTTCAGAGGGGGGAAATTACCCACAGATTCTGTTTCCTCAGTAACTTTTTATCAGGGTAACTTTGTATTATCAGCTTCCAGTGGGTTTCTATGGGTTTATCCACTCTTCCAGGTATCAAACACGATCACAAGGGCTCATGTTAGGGAAATCCATAAACCTAAACTATGAACTGGAACATGATGCTTGTTGATTCACTGCAAATGAGAGTGCCTCCTCTCCTGCATTTGCCTGCTGATGTAGCCTTAAATCCTTCAGTGCATGGTAATTTTGAATTTCAGCCTCTTTTTCTCATGATTAAACTACAACTGATGCAAAAAAAACCCTGTGAATAGAGTAACCTCTTCTGTTACAGAAAAGTCAACTAGCTATGGGTCTACCTGCTACTTGGTTCCTTCAAGATCTTATAGTTATTTATATACTTAGTCTATGAAAATCTTAACACTAGAATGCAGTAAGACCGTAAAAAGGGACAGTATAAGACAAATTCTAAAATCTGGAGAGAATGAGTTACCTTTAATTAAAAATTATCTTTTTCTAAAAAGTGAGAAGGACTATACTCACAAAACAAGCATCAATATGCATGCTTAAAAGAAAGCTACTATCCATGCCCATTCTTCCAACACCAGGATATCTCATTGCATGCACTATTTGACATCATTATAGTGCCCAAAGTTTCAATAACATAACTGGGAGTCATCTGTAAGGAAGACACAACAAAAAGTACTTAAGCAATACACTTCTCTGATGTTGATTCTTTGCTGCTTTATTTATTACAGGACCTCAGTGTAGCTAAATGTTTTCCTATGGATTAAGTTTCCCTCTGTGCACCTTCTGATGC
Source organism: Geospiza fortis (assembly GCF_000277835.1). Classification (NCBI taxonomy): domain Eukaryota; kingdom Metazoa; phylum Chordata; class Aves; order Passeriformes; family Thraupidae; genus Geospiza; species Geospiza fortis. The sequence continues at coordinate 2,917,677 of NW_005054318.1, forward strand.
AGGGACCTTCAGTCCTGGCATCACTTCAGTTGTGCATAAAATTCTGAGCTTGACAAATGTAAAACTGACATCTTCACTGGACTGGTGAGTGAAATTTCTTTTCAAAATCAGATCGCTAAGAATTTTCCCATCATTTTTGCTAAAAACCTGGAAGTCCAACTAAATAAAATTGCAAGTAGCAAAATACAAGATCTCTTTATAGACATGGCAAAGCATAACTAGAAGGATGTATCATAATCAATGTTTGCCATTTAACAAACATTACCTCAAAAACACGCTCAAAAATGTAGAATGATGCAATTTGAACTGCCCAGCACTATAATTATAGCAACTATCTCACACTGGGGAGCAACTTTTACTTTTCCACGCTGATTAATGAATATGAGTAAGAGATTTGTGCTCCTCCGCCCCCTCCAAGTATTCTGGTAAACATGTTAAATAAATCAGACTTCAGGGTTTCATGAATACACAACAACAGCTACTCAGTCCTTAGCAAGCATGCAAGAGCACAATAACAACAATAATGGCAAAAAAAAAAAAAGAGTTCAATATGGGGGTGAGAACTCAAAGGAGGTTTGATTAGTCATATGTGCCTCCAGAGAAGTTCACTCTCCTCTCTTGTGAGAGCAGCACACTGTATCATCCTTAATATTCTCCTACCGCAGAGTCAATGAAGGTGATTAAAAAGCTGTGTAGACATTAATGGTTGAACAATAAACAGTATAATCACAGCCAACCTATTATGCTACCAACTGCTTTCCTAAAGGATTCTGGTTTATGCTTGCCAAGGGGGAGCCTCCCAGGAACACTGTTCTTGGGAAGCCAGTTCCCAAAGCATCCTTTTAAAGTTTACAGCTGGGAGATAGAGCCTGGCTCCTGACATCCACAAGTTCTTTCATATCTCCTCTGTGAGCTGACTGCATCTAATGCTCTCTAGAGACGAATTGTTTCTAGAGGCACAGTAACAATGTATATTTTACACTTGATGGACTCATATTTCATACCAGATGTAATTAAGGATAAAATATAATGAGTTTATTCTAGAAAGGTGTTAAATTCTCAAACAAATGAAAAATATCAAAACCAAAGTCACAAGAAGATGAGAATTAAACAAGAAAGCTTTCTTGCAATTGTTTGCTCCTTCATAGAGGTGAGGGGTCTTTCCTCCAGCAGGGGAGCTTTTATGAATTTCATCTATTGCATTTTAACAACACACTCCTATCTTAGAGTCTTCTTGATGATCAAAGGATTTTAGAGGTCAAAGACCCTACACATTTAATAACCCATTTGTAAGAGGCATTCAATGAACAACCACTGTCTTATGGCAGCTGTCTCTAGATTGCAATGAGTTTCACAGAGACACCATGTGACATCTTATTTAAAAATATATGACAGGCCTGGCATTTCAACTGCTTTAGAGTTCATGTTCTTACAAAAACAGGACAACCTCCTCCTTCTTATAGCATGAGATCTTTATGAAGAGATGAGAACATCTTCATAAATAAAGTTACAATCAGATTTCCTTATAAAGAAATCTCAAAATTCTTTACATCTTTCCTCAGTGACATCCAAACACCTAAGGGTGAAATATGCCCAGGAAATGACCTTCTACAAAGCAGCCAGTCTCTGAGGAATTAACAAATACTGACTGAACAAAAATACAGGAGAATTGCGTCTAGTCCCTGTTAAAAAATAGAAGAGAAGAAATTTGAAATATGGACAGGACGTGTCTAAATAAAAATAACAGCTTACCAAGCTAATGGGTGACAATACTTTTCAGTGCTGTCAAAATACAGACCAGCTTATGCGCCAGGCTGGGGTCTAGGGTCCAACTAGAAATCACAACTCTGGCATTTCTTGCTGCACCTGGGAAGGAGCCCAGAGGATACCTGGTCCAGCTGCCAGGGCAGATTTAGCAGCATCATCTGCTATGACCCTGGAACAAACACTGCATGAGAAAGAAGGCAAAATCCTAAACCACAGCTCCAGAGCTCTCAAATTCAACATTTTAACACTCACCCAAGAAGACACCATTAGCAGTTAGGAACAGTATTTTAATCCTCTGAAATCTATGAATGTCAATCAGAGACTGCTTTCTGAGGTAGCTCTGCTCTTCCTTTCATACACAAGCGTTGGCAAGAGCCTGCACCTCCAATGGCTCAGTCTCTCCTGTTAGAATGTCAGCACACTGCCAGCTCTCTGGAAGCTCCCAGAGCTGAATGATATTTTCACAGAAGTCTGCCAGCTGGAGACTCCTTGTGTCAAGGTTTTGGCTCTCATCATTTGGGAAACAGTGAGCATATACTCAAAACAAGCACTGAAAAAGGTAGATTTTCACAACTGTCCAGATTATTCTTGAAGAAAATTGTCTCAATTCAATCTAAATAAAGCCCTGCTGGCAGAGAGAGAAGATCTCAAATTTAATCACTTCTACCTGCAATCAGCATCAATACTTTTTCCAGCCCTACCCTAAAAAATGTTTATATCTAACTTCTCTCATTCAGAACATTTTGGACACCCTCTCAGTTGTGGAAAAGTCCTGGTATCCAACTGGTGCCACAGGACCTACACATCTCATCTAGGAATATACCCTCTTTTCCTCCAGTGGCACTGTTCACCTAAAAAATATTTTTGTGAGTTGATGTGTTTAAATAGTTTGGCCCATTTAGCCCAACAAACACCAATTCAATGCTCATTGCTCAATGGAGAGATGTGCTGCCTCAGTGGGGTGATAAATCCCAAGATGGGTTATAAAACCCAATATAGGCATGACCCAAATCCCATTCCAGGTGAGAACTTAGCGATTTCTTGGGGTTATGAAGATTTGCATGACTACAGGCTGAATATATTAATATCTCAGTGAAGAGTAAGACTTTAATTCTCAACTCAAATATAAAGTGCTATTTCCTCATTCTGTCCTCAACTGATGATGTACCTATAGTTCTTCCAGATTTACCAATGAACATCAGTCCTGTAGCACGTCCAGTAATGTGCATAAATACCTACAATCTACAATTACCTATTTCACGTGCTGATCTGAAATTACAGGGAGAGAAAGGGGTGGATGGAGTGGTGCTGAAGCTTGAGCACAATATAAATTTGAGGCCGCAGCATCATGTGTTTGAGACCTGTCATGAGGCTGAAATACAAGTGAAGCTGTCACAGCAATACAATGACAGCACAGTTCAGCATGCTCATGAAGAGACTAAAATCCAGGATGACTGCAGAGCCAAGGGGAAAAAAAGCTGGTTTTTTCCCCTACCCTGTGTACATAAATAGGAAAGATCTGGTCGTGTTGTCCTGTGAGCACACTGCGATGTCAGTCTAAAGCAACAACTAACCTGAGCTATAATTATAGAGAGGCAGAATATGTTGACTTTTCAACTGAAATGTATCCTTGGCTGTTTCTCTTGCAGCAGAGCAGTGTTTTCACAAGAGGGCAATGTACATTTTCTAGTCACAGCAAACCAGTTTGTGCTTTTCCCCTGACAGATATCAACATTCCCATTGTCTCAGGAGAGACAACAATCTGTAGATGCAGCCAGCTATGCCAATTTGTAAGATGTGTACTTAATAACAGGTTTTCAATTTTAAAAAGAGCTCTTTTCACACCTACAGAACTCTGAGTGATCCCAAAGTGCTTTGCTGGCATCAATCTAATCCCACAACCTACACACATGGGTGGACACCAGAGAACCTGCAAAGCCAAGCAACATAACAAATGAGCTCATGGGATCACACATAAATAAGCCATCTACCAGCTTTTATACCTGACCTATCACTTCATTATTTTTTGGATCCATCTGCTTGGGACTATCAGGTGAAAACAGCATGGAGTTTAAGTAGCTGTAATGAAAACTCAAATTCCCAGATAAAAGATCATCCTGCATTTGCAGGCTGAGTCCCCAGTGAGGCACAGCCTGTATAGCACATACCAGGAGCACCAGGGAGGGTGCCCAGGCACTGCAGTCAAACAGCACACGAACAATATGCCCAGGACTGATGCCAGAAGGTGCAAAGCTGATGGTTTTAGTGCAAAACAGTTAACCAACATACAGACATTGGGAGGAGCCACCTGTCATTCACACTGCGTGCTGTGGAAGCACGTAACTCTCCCCTGGAAGATTACTGAGAAGTCCAAATGCAACTACAAGAAACAGCATTTTTTGAATTTGGATATTGGAAACAATTATCACATCTGAATCATCTACAGCTCTCAAGCCATGAAAGCAAATAGCACTCTACTGAGAGGGAAGGCAAATTTCTGGCTGCTCTGAAAAGCCCAGGAATTACAGTTTCCATGTAAAGCAGGTGAGATCTTGGTTTCCAAATACTTTGGATCGTGAATCTGATCTTCTTCCAAATTCTCCATGGAAAGGTTGGTTTTTGGTTTTAGGCAGTAGTAACAAATGCCAAAGTCAACTGACGAGCTAAGATGAGGCTTTTATGTCTGTGTTATGTTTCTGAACAAGTTCCAGCCACTTACTTAGTCATTTACGTTTGAATAATGTGCCATTCGTTGCTTTCCATGGCACTATTTAATGCCAAGTTTTCAGTTTTACTTAAAGCTTGTCCAAAGGTGAGGGAGAGAATGAAGTGTGAAGGACCTTCCAGGAGCTCCCACAGTGGGGGGCCAGTTTCATACCGTCTCAGCATCTGACGCTGCTCAACACTCCTGGGCTGCTAAAAGCTAGGCAGCATCCCAAGAAGCTTCAGGGAATTGGCAGAGCTCTGGGGCCCTGCAAATAGCGACCATTTTCACTGGAAACATTTATGACACTGGAAGGAAGGTCGCCCTGTGATGTTGCCTGCATTAAAATCCTGTGGACATGTCCTTCCCTGCCTGGAGAGCAGATGCAAGGAGGCTAAGCACTGCTGTACCTTCAAAAGCCCCTGCCACCATCATCTCCTTTCAGTTGAACTTGAAAAGATAAAAGCAATTTAATCTTTCCTGCCTTCAACTTGAAGGTTTTGTTCTAAATATATTTTGACAGCAGAAATAAAGACAAAGTTTTAATAGAACTAACTGAACCACAAACTGAATTATGTATTTCCATTTCAGGAGACAATCTTGCTGCTAATAACATCACTCTCCTTCCAAAAGCATGCATGACAAAACTCAAAGCATTTCTCTGTTCCTTCACGGCATCTGGTGTCTGGCAGCAGCTCTGCAGCACAGAGGGCTGCCTCTCACACGTGTATGTGTCATGTGTGACACATTCTGTCCTGGAGCTGGGGTGGAACCACCTCAATTGCTGAACCAGTCTGTCTGGAAAATTTGTATGCTAGGGGATTGAAATGCAGGCTGAACCCTGGCAACATCCCTGCAACATTGGATCTCTGCCTAGAACCTTTATTTCTTCAGTGTTCTCTGGAAACATGCAGCAGCTGCAGGCTTTCTGTAGGACCCCCACACCAGCAATCTTCCCCCTGAATGGAAGCACATGGCAAGGCAGGTCTAAACTGTACTGACAGCCTGGAGCATCTTAATTTTTCAACACTGGATTCTTCATTTGGTTCCCATCTTACAGAAACAATAGCAGTCAAGCAGCTTACTAAACCAGGGTCAAATCCTGAATAGATGCCTTGCTCATAGATTTGTTCTTAATTAGCCAAACTCCCTCTGAAGTCAACAAAAGTGCCAATCAAACAAAGACACATTTTATTTTGTGGCCACAAGGAAAGGGATTGAAAGAATTTACATTGGCTGCTAAGCATATGCTCTAATGACCACCACTGGATTATTAGAAGTGACCTAGATGTAGAAAGCTTTGATCTTCTTACTCCTGGTTTATTATCCAGTTTCTAGATCTCTTAAGGTCAACCAGAGTGAATAAAAATTAGGATGGGTAGAAATTGTGTGTGATCCAAGAAAGAGGACCATGAAATATCAATCCCAGACATTTCACTGACAAAAGCAGGCAGACACCAGTAAACGTGATTAATCAAGAGCAAGCCAGGAAACAGCATTACATTTCAAAGAAGTCTAGGGGTGAATAGCTTGAGGAAATGAGATACAAAGTCTTTCACATGTAGGTCACCCCTTTTAATCCAGCTCTGCTCATAGCAAACGCCAGTCATTATTATCTGACAGCTGCCTGGCAGCCACGTAGAATGAGATGGTGGTCTTTGTTTAATTGCCAGTGGTATCTGCAAAATATAACATATCAACAGAACTGCAATGCTGAGAAAAGTTTAAGCAGGAAGGTCAAGGACTGACTGGGCTTTGACAGAGGATCTCTACTCGCTTACCAAAAAGCTTCATTTCCTATTAGTGTCAACCTGATATATCTCAAGGGTAATAAATCTTTGTGGGTGAACAGAGGATAAAGAGAGCAAAAAACACTTCAAAGAGAGCTGTGGTAATTCTGCTGCCTTGAACTCAGAGCAAGGGCCAGCTCCCCAGCTGGTGGTTCCACTGAAGTGCCAGAACAACACAAGTCCACCCTGGCCCAGGGCTGCTCCCTGCTCCTTCCAACAAGAGCAGCACAAAGCCAGGACCAGCAGATGCAAGGGCAGACACATGGAACCAGGGAAGGAAGGCAGAGAGCAGATCATGGCCTCAGAAAAGAGACTGAGAAGAAAAAAGGTGCTCTGAACAAGACTGGAGGATGACAGTGCAGAAGATGACCTTAGCATGGGCCTTTCCCCATATGGAGCTGGTTTTCACATCTTGGTGCAGAAAGAATTTAAGATGTGCACAGGTGGTCCCATTCTGCCTCACAAGAGGTCACCAGGGCTGTAGAATCCTGGCCACATGTCACTGACCCACCCCTCAGCCCAGGGTCCCTCTCCAGGGTCTCAGCACTTGCCAATTGAGAAGCGCAGTGTGGGGAGAGGTTCAAGCTGGAATTCATGTGATTGGAATAAAGGGTCCACACATAAATGATGAGTAAACAGAATTCCTTACTGCTGCCTTTTCAAAACCTTTTCTTTACAATAGGAGAAAGGTCTGGATTTCCAAAGCCCGTGTGACATACCTGACATTCACCTCAGGAAATGACTGACAGAAGAGATTATTTTACAGCTTGCAAGACAAATCCTCCCAGTTGCATATCAGAACAGAAAGCTATGATTTCTATGCTTAACTTAAAAAAAATAACTATTTAGGTGGGTTTTTTGGTTTGGTTTTTTTTCTTTATTTTTTTTTTTAATACAGGCCAGCTTTAAAAATTCAGTTTTGATTCCTAAGAGCAATGGTGAATTTTTTTCTTTTCTTTTTCTCTAATAACTGTGCCTTTGTTTTTTGGACAAAATTTATCTCACTTTATCTGTTCCAAACCCAAGTATTCTTGGTTTGGTTTTTTTTCTTTATTTTTTTTTTTAATACAGGCCAGCTTTAAAAATTCAGTTTTGATTCCTAAGAGCAATGGTGAATTTTTTTCTTTTCTTTTTCTCTAATAACTGTGCCTTTGTTTTTTGGACAAAATTTATCTCACTTTATCTGTTCCAAACCCAAGTATTCCATCTTGGCTACTTATCAAGCTTCCTTCAGCACTGAAAGAAGAAGAAGAAGTCATCTCCAACAGGAGATTGTTCTTCTTAAACTAGGAGGATGTTTGGAATAGGTAGGATGAATTCTCCTCTCAGGTGGTGGTCACTGGAGGTGCCCAATGTATACCTGGTTTGGACTCCAACATGACAAAGTTAAGTAAGTTGAACACAATCTTTTGTAACCTGGAGTGACTTTTGAAGCATTTTATGGACATTTTGCATAGGTATTTTGGGTTCTGTCTTGACCAGTGTGCACTTGATGCTATTCTATAAAGCACAATACTATTATGTGTCATAGATAGATTATCTGAAGGTTATTTGATTGTGAAAATGAAAAATCAAATATGTGTCTAAAAAGGATAGTATAGAGTTAAAAATCATGGGTTTAAATACTCCTTTTTCACAACTACCAAAATTGTTTAAACTGCTCAGAATAAGAAACATGCCAAAAAGGGAGGCATGGGTTTTGTTTGGATTTTTTAAAAGTATTTTCCTTTTAAAACTCCTCCACTTGCTTTTGGAACTGTGTTCATGACATTCAAGAGTCACATTTGCAAGTATTTTGCATTCAGCAATATCTTATAAATACCAGTGATCTTTCATATTGCATTTTTCATTCTGTACGGATCATGCACATAGCCTCTCCTGCTGTTATACAGGGACAGACTTCCCAACAGATTTTTTTGAATGTTTTCACTAAGTAAACAAATAAATGATACAGAAATGTATTGAGGTAGAATAGCCCCAGGTGAGAATTTTCCCAGTTTCCAGGATAATCCTGCATAGTTCTCTCCAAACTGCTGTCCATCAGAATGGGAGGCAACCACCACTAGATGGTGGTCGTGGATGCCACACACGGGGTACCTGGCACTTCTTGGTTGGCTTTCTCACAAGAAACACTTGGGCACACTGTGGAAATTCTGGAAACTCCACTGTGCTGTAAGTCAAACATTATCCTGGATCCCACTCCAATCAAGAACCAAGTGCTTTAACTTGCTACAGGCTGTTGTGTTACTGTCAAAAGCTGCATAATGTTAAGTCTTAAAACTTGGGAAAAATGTAATGCCCAGTGTGAGACATTTGAGCACTGCAGGACATTGACAAAAACAAAAATGAGGAATTTTGGAATTTCTCTAGATTCATTTAAAATAATCACACCCTGCCCCGTCATGGTTCAGCTGCCTTTGTCGAATTTAGCTCCATAATTGGCAGTGGAAACCTTTTTGCTTCCTCTCTTATGGAATTTACATGTTCTGCTGCTCTTCCTTCAAGCAATGTAATTAAAAAGCCTGCTTAGCATAATTAATTTGCAAACAGGTTGGATGAAACAGGGATTGTATCCCAAAGGCTTTTTCAGCATTAAGTAGAACTACTTCTTCAAGTATACTTTAATCTAGAGTTTCCTCTACATAAATTTCTTGCATTTTGCATTTTAAAAGCTCTTCATTTTAAAAGGTGCTACAGTTGGCAGCCCAGTTCTGACTTGTGCTTCTGATATGTTCCTAGATGCCACAGCTCATTCTGCAAACCATGTCCCCAGAGTATCCAGTCCCTGAGCAGAGGGAGGCTGTGCAGTCAAGAGCTCCTCCATGCTGAAGAGGGTTTTTTTCTGAAAAAAACTTTTTTTCCTCAAAAATCCTCTCTCTAACATCATCTGAAACAGCAACATGGCATTTTAGATGTTAATGGGAATATTAAAATCAGTCCTGCACAGCCAGCCAGAAGAATATTGAGGGAACAGGGAGGGAGGAAAACCTTCCCAGAGGGAGCAGCTGGGACCTCTGCCCTGTGCCACTGCTCGCATCAGCAGCCATCGTTCCCCACCAAGAGCTGTTCTGCTGCCTGTACCAAGACTTGGTATCATTCCTCCTTCCTCTGTAGGCTTTATTTTAGGTTGGATTTTTAGTTTTGTTTGTTTTTTGTTGTTCTTGTTTTGTTTTCTTTTTGTTTTGTTTTGGTTTTTTTTAACTGAGAACTTGTCCCCTTCACTCTACACCAGAGAGATTTCAGCACCTTCCCATGATAAACTCATTTCCAAAGAGTGATAATAAATCAATTATTTATGGCATTAACAGCTTAACTCCAGAGACTTTTAATTCCAATACAATCGCCAGTAGCTGGCAAAAGAAGGCAAATGGAAAGCCCTACCGCCCCAAACCTCATTTAAAGCTTATCATCCCAGATTAGAAACAAAGAAGATTATTTCAGTGATCTAACCTGAGAAAAGATCATTTGGGTAGTTTGACAAAGAGGGGAGTACACTTGTGATGTGACAGTAACGGGCAAGTGATGTAATAAACAGTCCAGTCTCCTTCATCACAATCATTCAACCCCTTGAATTTACATGGATACTAACAGAGTTGGCCTGTCAGTGCAAAGAATAAAGATGATTCTCTGCTAATAAAAACTGAGATGTTGGAGTGAAGCACCTATTAAAACTCAGCAGTCACACAACAAAAGTCATTTAGCAAGCTCATGGTTTCTAGTGATTATTGATATTACCAGCCAATATTATCTCTATTCATGCCCAAATTGTACTGCTTTTATAAGCAGTTGTTTTCTAATACAAGCTATACAGTTCATCAAGTAGTGAACTGAGTGATTCTGCTCAAGACATCACCAATGGAGAGTATGGGGAGAGAAGTCACTGGACTTCATCTGTTGTTTCATGACTGGAAGCAATGAACATGCATGATGCTGTCTGAGGCACTGAACTGGTCATTCCTCAGAAATCAGACATGAATCCCAAATAAATGTCAATCTAACAATGCTTCTAAAACATGCAGCAATTTGAACAAAAGCAGTTATATTATAAGAGCCACTGCCTTTATTAATGAAGACCTCTTCCACACATAATCACTGTATCACATCACTAGAGTTACAGGATATGTCACAACTAAAAAGCCATGAAAATAATCTGCAGGGCATACCTGAAGCCTTGAATTACAAACTTTTAATAGACATGAAGGTTTATCAAGATCTGTATGTAAGGCATAATCATAACCTACTATGGTTTAAGCAATGAATTTAAAATCATAATGATAAGACAAAAATAATGTAATACATTTTATCTTGTTTTAAATTATTAATAGAAGGGAGAGAAACAAGTACTTGATTGCTTCCATAGGCTTCATAATCTTAATTGGTTAATATCAAATACTTTATTGAAATCGTTAATAATTTAGTTTCATTATTAAGTACGATATTGAACAAGTTATTAAGCTTGCTAACAGGGGAAAGATAACCTCTTGAGCATCAGGCTCAGAGAACCTCATCACTGCCTCTCACAACTGAGCGCCCGCGGGAATTGCCTGATACGCCAGAAGGTTGCAAGCATGCACACAGCTCAGTCACATCATCTGCATTTCCTTAAGGAAGGAGACAGCAAATATTGCCCAGACTGATATGACAGACCAACTCTAGGCCCAGCCAGTGGCCTTGGCCAGCGGCACGACCTAGCACAGCCCAGCACTGCTGCCTTTGCTCAGCACAACAGAGAAGAGGCTGAGGGAGACTTGACAGAACCACATTAATGCCAAGTGTCGAGGGGACCTGAATGGGAGCTCAGAAAACTACACAAGTAATACTTCCCAGTGGTGGTAAGATTCCATCTCAACTCCCAGAATACTTCAAGGCACTTCTTTATGTGCTCTAGAGGAGACACAAACACTGCTTTTGTGGAAAGGTTTGATTTTGCTGCGGTGTCCTGCTCCAGGAAGGGTTCTCCACCCTAGGAATCAAAAACTGACAGACACAGCTGTCATGAATCCCATAATTCCTGGGAGCACTGCTAGATCTAAACCTCCTCTCCTACACATTTTTCATTGGAAAATCAGCCCTTCCCTGAAAAGACTGGCTCAGGTGACTAAGCTGACCCCCACATTGAGCAGGCACCTAGAAACACACCTTGTGTGAAGAAAAAAAATTAAAATATATTTCCCCTTGAATCTGCCCAGTTAGGTTAATTGTACATTTTTTGTTTCTTTAACATCTCCATTATGCTGGTACACCCAGGATCTCCTGTGGACATGCTGGTTACACAATTTTTTCCCAAAAGTGCTCTTCATCTATACAGGCTGTTCATGCTCCTTCTCCCAAATTAGCTCACTAGAGCAATTCACAGCTCTTGCTGTGGAAGTGTTTCATTACTTTGAGACAGACTTTCAGCACCTGGATTTCACTTCTGAATTCTGAGTATAACAGAGGGATGCTCATAGACCTTCTTATCATCCATCCTGGGTCCCTTTATCTTGGCAAAGGCAGACAAAGAATGGTCTTCGCTCATGCTGGCACAGAGAGAAAAAGATCAAACCCAAGCACAGATGCTGTAATAAACTGGACTCTGATTTGTAAAAGATAAGGCTTACCACGCAGAATAGCCCCTGCTCACACAATTTATTATTACACACAATGTGTTGAGTCCACCACTAGCAGTGGAAGGGAAAATAACAACCACATGTTCTTGGCTGCACATGGTGGAGGGATAGCTGACATCAGTAAGCCTTCTTGCCAGAAAGATTCTCTTATATGCAAGAGGAAGATATTTTTTAAGACTAAGCCAATGAGAGGAGGCCATCCTTTAAGAGTTAAAAAACTGTCTCACAAAACCAGACAATCATTTATTTCTTCTTAATTTAGTGATGGTTGATTCTCCAGAGGAATTCAAGATTGTTTTGGCAGCTGAAACCAGCTCAGCTTTTGGACTCTTTCCTCCAGCCTGTCTGTTACCAGAACTGTCCATCACTCTGACTTTTCCTTGTAGCAGTAGATGGCTCCCATTTCACCAGTGGACAATTTTAGCAGGAGGTTGATTCTGTTTCCTCTGTAGCTGAAATAGCATTGCCAGCTTCACAGCACTGTTCCTCACTCCTTCAACACAGAAGAGCAATTTGCAAAGACACTTTTGGGTGGCAGCTGGAAGAGGACAGGAATAAAGGCTACCTGCTCTTTCTGGATCTGCCCTGTGGTTCCAGCTTCAAAAGCTGCTGGTTCAAGAGTGACAACATTACCCCGTCCCCTGAGGAGTCCCAGATGGGGGTCATGGTGAGCACAAATTCTGCCAGCACAACCACTGGCAAACACAACTTCCTACTGTCAGAGCAGGGGCAAGAGAGGCTCTGCTCTCATCCAAAATGAGGGGGATTAATGGATTCATTCTGCTGGATACTTAACGCAAGGACACAGTTCCTCCATTCCAACAGTACTACTGGAAAGAATGATGAGTTGTTGCCTTGACTGATGTCATCCAGATGTGTTTTTTATGGAATCACAGAATCATTTAGGTTGGGAGAAAACCTTAAGATCATCCAACTGTTAACTTGACTCTGCAAGACCATGACTGAATCACTTCTCTAAGCACCATATCTACATGACCTTTTTTGGCTCTTCTGTTTTGGTTTGGGTTTTGTTTTGTTTGGTTGGTTGTTTTTTGTTGATTTTTTTGGTTTTTTTTTTTTTTTTTTTTTTTTTTTTTTTTTTTTTTTTTTGTTTTTTTGGTGTTTGGTTTTATTTTTTTTTTTTCTTACAAGTATTTTATTTCTGACCCATGATCCTATTTCAAATTCCTTCAGTTAAGTTAAAACATGTGGGTGCAGGTGAGAACATTCATTGGAAGTGTTAGCATGAGGAATAATCAAAATATTAAGAGATTTATTTTTTTCTCACGGTTTTTCTCCACTGGTGCTGATGAGACAATCTCTTTATTCCAAGCACTTCAGGTTGGCACCTTCAGGTGCTGCCATTCAAGAAGTAATATGATCCTCCTTTATGAATCATAATACATATGAGAAAAGAAAAGGTAGCCCTGCTCTGTGAAATAGCAATTACTGCTCTGAGAACAGCAGTAAGATTTTCAAATGAGATAGCCATTGCCTCTCCTTACAGCTTTAACCATATCCTTAGGGGAAAAAAAAAGTTAAGGCTAAGAATACATTGCCTTTCAAAACAGCATTAACATATTATAGTAAAAAAAAAAAAAAAAAGTATTGTGAGGCACAGAAATCCAGAAAATAAAGACCCCATATGGATGTTAAAGTGAGCAGCTGAAAGTCTGGGGTTATCGGAGGTGTACTTGTTTCTCAAAATTCCTCTGCACTCAATAGAAATATTCTTGTTCTTGGTGATTCCAGGGAGAATTTTTATCTCTTTTCAATAACTTTTCTATCTAGGAGACACTAATTTCAGTCTGGTGAAGGTCTTTGCTAGATCCTTTGGAAAGTCAAGGAAATTGTATTAATCAGATTATCTTAACACAGATGTTCACCTACACCATGAGACACCTCTAAGAGGTAAGGAAAGAATACAGTGTTGACTCTTCCCCAGCACACTGTAAATACATAAATAGCAATAGATACATTTCGGACTTCATACTAGTGATACTAGACAGGGGAAATATAGCTAAATTGGACAGAGTTTCCTGAGTGCTAAAAAAAAAATTTTGTTCAGTCAGACTGAACCATTGATATTATCTGAATTTTTGTATGTCAATTTTCCATGCCATTTGCCATTTTCCCCTAAAAATACAATGTGCTTTTATTATAAAAAAGATAAAATAATCCTAATTTTTTGGAATTATGTTAAAAATCCAGCTGTTCTGCTATTATTGTGCATTGCTATAAATAGGTATCTTTTTTATGTCTGCACAGAATTTTATTTCAATATTTTTCATGGTCTGAACATTTTGCCCCAAATGTCACAACAATTTTGTTGCCTTTTTTCAATAGTTTTGTTAGTAAAGCATTGTGTACCAAAATACAAGCAATACATGTGAAAATGCTTTGTCTCTTACAACAGTATTCCTAAGGGATAGCACGTGTATAAGTTGGTTTCTAGACAACCAAGGGAACTAAAGAATAAGGAATTTATTGCATAAACTGCCTGGCTAAAATGACATTTTATGATGTTATATTGTCATCAAACTCTGTCTTGGAGTGCAGGAAAGTGTAACCATTTTTTAGGAAACTTTCCTTAAATGTTTTAATAAAGATTAATAAAATTTAAAAAGTTAAATGGCATATAGTGTTATTCTAGAGGAGGGAATGCCTTAAGGAATTATAAAATGCCTTCAAAACTAGGGAAACATATGAACAAATTTTAGAGGAGAATAAAGAACTTCTGCTTCTGTTGAACATAATGAAAATCTGTCACTTTTGCTGTCCAAGCAGTTTGAACTTGCTGACTGAAATTTTTCTCTGTCCTAAAAAATTTTTCATCCTGCTGTTAACACCATGCCAACACTGCTGCAGAATTAATTTAGCTGTCCTGTCAGCTGAACTGCAGCCTTCATGGGACCTCTTTCTTCACCCTACCAAGGCACAAATGCAGACTGGGTCTTCGCTTCAAGCAGTGTCTGTTGCCTGTTACCAATCACAGTTTTGTAACAAGCAGCATTTCCCACTGCAGGATGGCTCCTCCTTTTCAAATGTCCCCTTGGAGTCTCTCTGTTGTTACCCAAGGCTTGACAATGAGGCAGCTGGCATTTGGGCTGTGATTTCTGGGGCTCTTGGTGTTGTTTCACTCTTTGCATTTATTCTCATGGTCTGCTCCCCGCTGTGAACTGCCTCCTCCTCCAGTGCAGGATATTTTGCAGGATAAAGACCATCTTTAGGCCTTGTTTTGGTACAACACTACTGACCATGCACCCTTAGACTTAGATGCTAATGCCATTAACTGCAACAGCATTTCTAACATCAAACCATTTCTCAGAAACAGTCCCACGCAGCTGAGCCAAAGCTGACACCAAAAACACCAATGGAAAAGAAAGCCAATCAAGCCTTTGAAAAGCACTTGAGACTGACTCATTTCTTATCCAAATATAAATACATTTGTCTCTAAAGAAGAAGCAAAATCACTATGCAAAATACTATGAATCAAACTTGGTTGGAACTAGATGATCTTTGATTCTACAGTTTAGAAATACTATATGCATTAAATTAAATTAAATTTTCTTGGTGATGTTCTCCCTATTCCTTACTCCCCATTATCCAACACTGCACATACACCTAACACTTCTTGGTAAGGTTTGGCAAAGCAAAACTAATCTGACCACAGTGTGTTTTCAAGAACAAATCACCAAAATACAATAAATTGATTGATTTTCTTAACTTTCTCTAACACATTATATAACCCTTAGTCACATATTTCTAGAATGGAATTGTATTCTTCTTATACCTCCACATTTCTACATATTTCCAAAACCACATTCCTCACTTGTTATTTTAAGTATATTATACATCTGTGTTTCTATCCATCCTCTTTACAGATCTGGGATTTAACTCTAGGCTTTTGGCAGGTAACAGCCCGGTTGCTTAGCAGCAGAGGAGGCACATGTAAATGCAATAATGGAAATTCTCATGGTTTCAAAAGTGGAAAGCCTTTGCCTGCTGAAAATTGATGTTTATAAATCATCTGGGAGTGGAGTAAGTGGCACCATTTCTTTCCAGCAAAGTACAGTTTTGAATACATATCCAACTGGCCTGACACAAGTAATGGAGACTGAGGCTAAAAAAGTAAGAGTCAATATTTAATTATGATTGCTTTTACACATTGATTATTCCAGCATTTTAACCATCATATGATTCCCAGTAAAATAGGCCACTCTTAATTTCATTTAGTGGGTGAAATAATAGATTCACAAAAGTCAACCGCAAAACTTTCACCACCTCTATAGAACTGGGATTCCTTATTTTCCAAATCTGTTTTCATTAACTCTTATTTTGAAAAGCATTGATCCAAGTGTTAATGTGGATCCAAAGCCAACTGCTTAGCACTCCATCTTTGCTTAAAAAATACCTGTTTTAATCTGCATTTGACAGATCCATGTGCTCACAGAAACATGCAGATTACAACCTAAGCCTCTTAATTCTACAGTACCAGCAGCAGAAGGGAACCTAAAATGGTCTCCAAACAGAAACAAATTAACATGAGAATGATCCCCGTCAATGATGAGAATTGTCCCTTTCTACATGTACTTCAGCGCAGAAAGGGACAGTTTCTGCAGTGCTGGCATGTAACATGTTGAGGGGTGAGCCCACACTCATGCAATTTATCTAATTTGCATCCAAGTTGTCGAAGTCTAAAAAACAGATATGAAACATGAAAATCCCTCTATAGTGAAAGGAGAATGCTGCTCCCATAGCATCATTAATTTATTTCAAAAATAAAGGTTTATGGTCAGATTAATCCCTTTGAGAACTCTCCTTTGGTCCAGCAGCTATTAAAGAAACAAAGGTGGTTCTGCATAAAGCAGACAAAATTAATAATCCCATGGAACTACCTCTGTCTTTACATTGACTCTAGTGTAGCCTAAATAACAAACTAGCCTTCAGATGAAAAAATTAATCCCAACCCTTGATTCTGTGCTGGAGCTCAATGGCAGAGATGAGGGTGAGTAAATAACCAATGATCTATTGGAGAATGCCCTGGATTTTCAAGAACAGACTCTGCATATCATCCCCAGAGGTGCAAGTAATCTCCTGAAAATTAATTTATGTCCATTTCCACCTCCAACCCAGACTGATTCTTACAGTGTGTGAAACAGTTATTTTGATACACAGATTTTGTTCAGGACTTCTTAGACCTAAAGATAATTTGAAACCTCGTATTTTGCTCTTCAGCACCACATTCCCTGAGTTCTATCTCCATTTGTTGTTTATACATTGCATATTTATATATGGCACAAGATTGTTTTTCTTCACTGAACTCTGTACAAGAAAAGGATGAAATAACAGATTTTCCTACTCTAAATATTTGACAAAAGGTTTTATTTATTTCAACAGAATGCTATTTATTCATTATTTTTCCCCCTTCTAAGTATGATGGTTTGTCAACTTGTGACACTCATTTTCTATTTATTTTCATCAGCTGTGTCTCTGGCTCCCATGAGAACACTTTAATTTTGTTGCATGGCCCAGAAATATGATAATCAACAAATATTTCTAGGCCAAATCCATTGTCACAGTGTCAGCAGGCTCATGTGAAATACTGATGCAATTAAACACTGATTTGCCACTCCATCTCCCAGCAAGACAGATATAAAATACAGTTTGGTTTACATAGATATTTTTAAATTATCCCCTTTAAAAACCTTATGAAAGATAATTGGTTATACTGAAGAAATGAAACAGGAAAAATGCTTAATACTTTTACGGTGTTTTGCATTTTACTGCTGTACAAACATTAACTAATTAAGCCTCACAATAGCCAAGTGAGGAATGGAAGGAAGCATTATTATGGTTATATATTATAATTATACTGTCTCATTTAGAATTTCCTGGGTTTTGACTTTTAAAGTAATTATTGTAATTATCACAAAACTAATAAAAAGTCAGAAACAATATTTTTTCCCAGCATGAATATGCTCTAAGCTAAGCAAATAAATAGTTTACAAATACCTAAAAGCACACTCTTTTCCATGTATCTCAGCTTTTGCTTTACCTTTGTCCATCTGAGTCTACAGAATTTGATTTTGTTTCCAGCAAAGGGGAAGAAATTCTTTTCAATGACCACAGTGGATGCTTGAATTTATCAACAACAAATACATAAAGAATGTGTGAAGTGGGATTATCTCTGGGATTTTTACCATTTGCTAAGAAAGTATTATGAGATTCTGATATAAAACATGCTTATACATCCCAAACAACATTATAAAATCTATATGATAGTTTGCAATTGGGATAAATTTTTAATTGTTATTCTTATTATGCAAAATTGCTTTTCTCTCAAATACCTCTTACAAAGGGTTCCTCTTCCCAGTTCTAGACATCTAAGAACTCACTTGAACCCCTTAGATACAGGTAGATGGGTTCTTTCCAAGAATGATTTCTGCCATGTCTCTCATACATCTATCCTGTAATGAGATGATTTCCCACTGAAAATGCCTTTGCTCTCTCCACTAGTAGCCAAGTCCCATGCTTTTCTCCTATAATACTGGAATTTTCAAGGTCTATAGGGACAAAATCCACTTTATTAGCTATATAAAATTGTCATACAACATTTGAATATTCAATTGGCTCCATCACAAATAGCTAGTCACTACAAATTCTTAGAAGTAAATCATAGCTTGATTATCCTCTGGGAGAATATTCCTTATAAGGCCATAACGAACCAAATTATAATTTGGAAAAGTATGTCAAGTAATTTCTGTTTAGTTGGAAAGATAGTTTCCTTCTTCTTTTTTAATTATGTGGGAGAGACGTAATATTAATAATGTTTGTAGAGTGGATTGAGCAGAAGAGAACAAAGAGAAGTCTAATGAACCCAAAATATGCACAATACTCTTTTGCTGGCAAGTGCTGGAAAAATTAAAAAAAAAAACAACAACAAATAAAGATCTGATAATATATCAAGCAGGTCAGGCCAAGATTAATAAAGACACAACAGAAGGATGGGATACCATCCAGAGGGACCTAGACAAACTTGAGAAATGGGCCCAAAAGAACCCATAAAGTTCATTAAGGTCAAGTGCAAGGTGTTACACATGGGTTGAGGCAATCCTAGATATGAACACAGACTGGGAGCAGAACTCACTGAGAGCAGCCCTGAGGAGAAGAACTCAGTTCTTCTTCTAAACTATTAAATAGTTTAGTCTTCTAAACTATTAAATAGTTCTTCTAAACTAATAAATAAAACTATTTATTGTGCCTGTGCAGAAAAAGTTTCTTGTGTATGAAAAGTTGGACAAAAGCACAGCCGAAAAAGCCAAATGTGTCCTGGGCTGCATCCAGAGCCCTGTGGGCAGCAGGGCAGGGGGGGGATTCTGCCCCTCTGCTCTGCCCTGGTGAGACCCCACCTGCAAGGCTGCATCCAGCTCTGGGGTCCCAGCACAGGAAGGACATGGACCTGTTAACAGCAAGTCCAGAGGAAGACACCAAGGTGCTCAGAATGCTGGAGCACTGTTCCTGTGGTGACAGGCAGAGAGAATTGGGGTGGTTCAGCCTGGAGAAGACAAGGAGTTGAAGAGACCTTATAGCAGCCTTTCAGTACCTTAAAGGAGGCTTATAAAAAGGAGGAAGAAGGACTTTTTATATAGGCAGATTGTAACAGGACAGGGGCAATGGTTTTAAAATGAAAAAGGAGAGATTTAGATTAGATGTTAGGAAGAAATTCTTTACCATGTGGGCAGTGAGGCTCTGGCACAGGCTGCCCAGAGAAGCTGTGGATGTCTCATCCCTGGAAGTGTTCAAGGCCACGTTGGATGAGGCTTTGAGCAAGCTGATCTAGTGAATGGCATTCCTGCCCATGGCAGGAAGGTTGGAACTGGATGATCTTTAAGGTTCCTTCCAACCCAACCAATGATATGATTCTGTTATTAATAGACGAATGCTCCCACCTTGCAATCTAGAAACCAACCGTGTCTCTACTCAGCATGATGGCTCCCACCTACCCAAACCATGGCTGGTGATGGTGCTCAGTCATTTGCCTGTTAGAAAAGCAAACTGCCATCAAATGCCATCAACAGGGGTTTTCTGTAATGTAACTCCTTTTCTGCATCAAGTAGTCAATACAATCCTTGTGCTAGTTATAGATAGTATTTTGACTGCACTGTCCTCATGACACTAGAAAGACCATCTGGCTAAACAGATGTGGTAATCTGATTTGTTTGGCCAATGAACTGAAAAAACCCACAATGGCTTGAATGGGAGTTCCCAGGAGTGCCCCATCCAGCATCTTCTCTGTGCTTCCAGATATTATGTTTATCACTTCAGGAACAGTTTGGTAATGGCTTATTTGCTTATGGGAGTTACCAAGAAAGCAGGAATTTCCATACAAGAGACATAAAGTGACCATATTTTCATCACAAAAAAATTAGCCATACGGCCATCTGTTATTCTTTCACAGTGTTTCAAATGTTATAGAACAAGAAACCAGAAAAATGCAAGCCAAATCTTGGTCCCTCAGAAGGTGTTAAATGTCCCATGGATTTGAACAGCACCACTGGCTATTTCATCTGTTTATTTACAACCTTATCTAAAGACTGCAACTGCAGGTCTTCTCGCAACCACATGTTTTATTATAGATGTGCAACCATAAATATGGAATGGCTTGTCTAGATAATGTCCCCCTGTCAACATAATCTTCATCATCTGTCTTAATTTTTAAACCCCTTAGGTTCATAAAAATAAATGCAATTTTAAATCTTCCAAAGTCTACAGCAAGTTTGCACTTACCCAACCTCAATTTCTTCTCTTTAAAATTTACTTTCATGTCTCGAGCCTGCTCTGCTTGATACCACCATGTATATAACTTGCATTACTGCCAAATAAGTTTAAAAATTTTAAAAATTACAAAGAATGACCCCCACCCAATCTCTGGTTTTATAAATTAGAAATGTGTATGTTTCAAGATTAAAAGGAAGGCATTTCAAAAATCTTCCTGGACACATTTCATTTTAGTTCAGGTAATAGAGTCTGGATAGTTTCTTTTCTCAAGTGTTTCTCAGCACCATTAACAATGAATAACAAACAGTTAATTATGCCCATTCATTTTGCTTTGTTATGCAGCATCTTGCCAGAACTTTTAGACTTATATTTTAGAGAAGTTTCCAGATGTAAGGTTCTTCTTTGATAAAGGATTGGGCTGGCTTTCTGATATTGGACTGCCCTTGTCTTGAAGTAAGGAGAGAGACAAATGAAAATAAAATGACCAAGCCCCAATCACAGGTTGAATGAGCACGACTAACAGCAAGCCTCTCATTATGCTGCAGTCATAAAGTCGAGTTTGCAGAAATTCAAAAGCTGGAGAAGAAAAGGACAGAGGTACAGACATCCCATCAGGCTTCACCACTCATCTAGCTAGTGCCCTAGGGAAGAAAGATATGAACTGGCTGGGAAGAAAAGAAAAGCACATTACAGTAAAGAAAAGGTGGGGATGTATCTAAAGATTCCACTTGCCTGACAGCCAAGATTATACAGGAATTTGGAGATGCCTAGGCTGCATCTTCTGGTGCACTCCAGGAAGAAGGAGGGTACTTTATTCCTTTAGGAGGAAAACATTTATTTTTTCATTGTATTGCATTTTGTCAACTTAGGATATCAAGAACTGAGGCTTTAATGCAATAAATGAGTTCTGGCAATTTAAAAAAGCACATTTTTAATCCATCATGGCTTATATTAATGGAGCTATCCTCACTTTGGGCAAACTCTTACCCTCCACCATAATGCTTCCACTCCACTGCAGATGCGACATGCCCTGTTACCACTCCTTTGGTTATGCAGGAAGCGATCCACACGGCAACTAGGCGCTGCATTTCTTGTAAAGAGTTTTCCCTTTGTTTTTCTTTTGGCTCCAAGACATCCTGTCTGCATAGCAACACGACTTCAGCTGTCCCTTGACCCAGCTATTGGCATCAGTGTGCTGGCAATAAAGGCTGTGAGGCTTCTTCAGCCAGGGAGCCAAGTGAACTCACTCACACCAGCCACCCACAGGACTGCCACGGGGTTTTTATAGCGTGGCTACACAAAAGGGAAAGAGAAAAGGTACAAGATATTCTGGCCCACTGATGCACTTTGCAGTGACGTGGGCCACTCCACAGAAAGCAGTGGCCCTTTTAGGACTACATACTGGCTTTCACAGCATTATATGTAGAACAATATTTCTATGAATCTGGAAATGCAAATATAGCCCAAAGTACTCTGGCAACACGCAAGATGCACACGCACGAGCCCAGAATAGATGAGAGTAAAGAAAATGATTGAGATGAACAGTCACGTGGAAATAAAAACACTGGCTACATGTATAGAAAATGGAAACAAATAACTGAAAACTGCCTGAAGGCAAGTACTACTGGTGATAATCCAGGGATAATGTTTTTGTAGGGATTAACTGTTCTGGAGCACTTTTCCCATGTGTAAAGCACAACATACTTTTTATTCAGATAGGTTGATTTGGCAGTCTCTTTATTTCTAGCAAAAACTATTTATTGAGCCTGTGCAGAAAAAATTTCCAGCCTTGGACAGCAGAATACAGGGTTTTTTTCTCTCTCACTGACAATTGCCTTCTGGATAGTGCTCAAGAGCTAATTTCCCACAGATAGTCCACTTCTATAGAATTATTAGAAGCTTGTGTGCCAAACTAATTATTTTGAATCTTGTATTTTTAATAAATTTGGCTACAAGTTAATGTAATTTTTATACTGAATGTGTTCAATTCATTCTTTGGAAACAGATTTTGTTTCTTTGGCGAAATATCATTATTCTTACAGAGAAGTAACAAAGAGGCACATCACTTTAAAAAAACTGCTGTGCACAAAGACCAGCATTTACCTTTTGTTAGCAGTATTTTTTTACTCAGTCTTATTGCTGTGGACCTACTGGTAATTTTCTGTATGAGAAACTAAATTTCTTGGGAATGAAAATATGTTTTCCTTTTAGGTTGTTTCAGAGCATGTTCTCTTTCTCATGATTTTTCATGTTTCAAAGATACCCCAGGGTAGTAGATACAGGAAGCAGAAATATCCTTATTTCTACAATTCTTGGCTGTACATTAGAATAACCCAAGAATTTATGTCCCTGTGAAAATAAGCTCAGGTCCATTAAACACCATTTTTGTGCTATACAGAAAAGCTCCTGGGGAAAAGAATCCTAAAAATAAATGAGTGGATAGACTACCACACCACAGGGGCTAATTTGTGGCACTGAGCAAGCAATTCTAACATAGGGTCACTAATTTTTTGGGTTTCCCTTGTCATATACTTGCCACAGTTGTGGCAAGAACTAATCAAAAGACAAATAATTGCTTCTTCAAGCTAGGACTTATATAGCACCTTTACAATTAAATATGATGATTATTATTATAAACCACAATTTTCAGCATTGTGTTCTAGACTTTAACCAGTTTTCTTGCTGAGCTTTTAAGAACCACAATATAGATCTCAGAAAGTGCACCTTTCTCAGTCCAGGTGTTATTGAAGCATTACTTTGTTGTAAAAAAACCACAATCACGCAAACAAAAGTAATGTATGAAAATTATATTTTAAAATAAATAAATATATAAAATATTTAAATACGAAATATGGGAAATTTTGACTTCTAAGAGTAATAAATATAGTGTTAAGACATCCCTTGTTCTGTACAAATGCGCAACAGAAGAGATGAGATGAAAAACAATTGTGCATGAGTTCAAAACTGACGATGCTCAGCTGTATCCTTCTGTGGCTCTAGATACACTACAACTGTATTCCTCCAAGAAAACTGTGGGATTTGGTCATCACTAAGCAACTGTGAGCTAAGAAGTGATTGCCACCTAAATACACTTGTCCCAGTCAAGAAGTTTAATGTGTGTATAATGTTTGTACTGAGTGTACCAATGCACATGTGATATAAGGCTCAGTGTGCTGAAGATGCTTTGTACAGAAATGTAGAAATTGGGCACTGAAGAAAGGAGATGTGTTTTCCTCCTGAATGAAATTAACATTGTTAACTGAGCACAGCGGACAGCACCTGACCTGCCAAGGTGTTGGGTGGGAGGGTAAGTGGGAAGCAGAAGGTAGATGGGCAGCAGAGATTTCACAACTCCATCCTTTCCTGTCAGGGCTAAGCTGTGTGTGTGTGTGGATAGAGAGGCTCAGAAGGAAGCTAAGGACATCTGCATTTCACCAGGACCACATCCAAAGAGCATCACCTTCCAGAGACAGCATTCAGCAGCTGGATGAAAAGCAGCTGCATGGAGTTTATTCTGGTGAAAACAGATCCATGATAGGAGGAAGTACATCCCCTAAATTCACCTGCATGCCTCTGATGTCCTGTGAGGCTTTCACAACACAATTTCTTGTTTTAGTTGATCCATTCTTAACAACTCCATCATTTAAATGTTAAATGTTTTTAGCTATAACTATCTCACCAACACATAAAATTGGGGCACAATAATTGCTACATTAATAAACACCAGCACAAAATTTTTCAGAACCAAAAAGGTATTTAGAAGAGGGACATGGGTACAGCCAACATGGACATCAGCAGTACAAGCTGGAGTCTGTGAGCACAAAAGCAAATTCAAGGACTGTTTCCTTTGATCGGTCCCTGTGTATCTGGTGTTGGCACGAGGGACAGGAACAACATTGCCAAAATTCATGTATCTTGGAATAGGGCTTTATGCATCTCCTATCCTGATGGTTTGACAGGGAAGAGCAAACCTGAGGATATCTGCCAAAGAAAGCTCTAGAGTCATAAGTATCCATAGAGGCATGTTATATCCAAATAAGGGATAACAGCAATCCTAGGGTATATCCTAGGGTATAATGAAAGGGGAACTCTAGGGGGACCTAGAAATAACTCATAATTGAAATAACTTCATGTATTTCTTGTGAAAGCTGCTGACAAGGTCCACACACAATTTTATTTCAATTAATGACAGGAATTTTTAATTCCTTTTTTTGTTAACATGGAAATAATCCCCAGTTGATAGTCACTTTGAGGTGAACTGCAGTATTTATTTACACTTTTGTTTATACTGCTCTTTCTCTGGACTACTGGGGGATTTTATTTAAAGCTGCATGTTCAGTTTTGGGCTATTCATGTAATCAGGGAGCCAACCTTCACATCTTCTTAACCTGGTGGATTTCACACCACATTTTTCTGGGAACGTTTCATTTGTATTTCAGTAAAATGGCAGAATCTCCTTCTGTCTAATTTTCCTTCTGTTGATTACTTTATCTTCCAAACCATATGTTTTTCTCATTTTGTTTTGTTTGTGATTGAATATAAAATTAAGATAGCTACCTAATTCTCATGCCAGGTAGCAGTAAGTCAACTCTATTTGGCAATCATTAGGTTTGCCAGTGCAAATAGTCTATTCCTATGAGCCTTAATTAAACATGAAAAGATGGAAATTTACTCTCATTGAAGAAAAAGGAAGTTGATATCCCAAGCTACTGGAAGCGTTCAGACTATGAGTAGTAGAAATCTGACTGGAATGGCAACTAATGTCTACATGATAATTGAAACTGTGTTTGACTTGATAACTAACCAAGCTCCCAGATGCTTTCCCATTCCACAGTACCCTGAAAAAGCACTTGTTTCATGAGCTGCATGGCTGTAGCTCCCCAGAGCAGCATGTGCTGCAGTGCTAACAGTGATTTGCCTTCTCAGCACACCACAGCAGGAGGAGCAGGCTGACACAGGCTGTGCCTGCCTGTGAGCACCATGGTGCACTCTAACGAGTCCCCTTTCATTTTTGAGATTTTCACACCCAGCTACAGTGACTCACTCCATCAAGTACATATTAGTATGGTAAATTAACTTTCTGCAGGACTGATGAGTTTCCTGGGAGGAGAGAGGGAGGGGAAGGTGAAGAAGGGAGTCGGAGACAGTGCAGTGAGGTGAAGGGCTGTGGTTCAGAGCACCAAGTTCTTGTCTATACCTTTTGAAACAAGAATGCTGTTTTCAGCTCCAGGCCTTGTGCACAAGTGAGATATTGAATGCATATTTTGGTACTAGAGAAAAGCACTTTAATGTTTAAAAGTAAAAAAAAATTAAATCACAGTAATTCACTCCAGTGCTGAAAGAAGTGCCCCGCTTTAATGTCTCCTTCAGGAACCCTGTAAAACTAAACAGCTTTTTTATATATATCTTAAACAAACAACAATGTTTATAGTTCAATAAATGTGACAAGAAGAGTTCCCTGAAAGACCCTAGTTCACTTTGTCTCAAGTAAAAAAAAAACCTCATGATTTCTAGCCTTCAGAATAAGGCTGATATCATCCAAAAAGGATGATCTGCACTTCAGAATCCAGGTCACTGAAGACCTAAAATATAGGTTTCCACTAAAACATGGTCACACTTTAACTACAAGGTCCAAAAACCAGCGTAGATCTCAACTAGATATTTGATTAACATCTGGCCAGAAGTGCCATACTGTTATATGCCTGTATAACTCCAAGAAGGCATTGCTAAGCCATCCTGTAGGAAAAAAGAACAAATCCTCACTCCAAAGAAATGAAGTAAAGGACATTTATATTTTGACCTATGAAGTAATTGCAACTCTGACTCTGCTAAAGACATCAAGCAAATGGTTTAAACTTTCAGTATTTCAACTGTTCATACATAATATAGGACTTTGTGTGCTTCATTCATGACAATTTTGATTGCAAGAGAAGAGAAGCTCTTTGAAAGAAGTACAGTCAATGTTACCTCTCTCTCTCTCTCTCCTGTGCATTCTCAAGGATTTTCACTGGTTTTTTGAATACTCTTCCTTGTGATGAGAAAGAAAGCACTGAGGTGGGATGAAGGCAGGTAGGAAGCAGAAGTTTCAGGATGATAAAAGTCTGAAACACTTGACATTTGCAACAGATTGTGTAGAGGTTGTGAACGACTGATCAGTCTTAATAGCTGCTGTGAGGACCATGTAACAATGGTAAAATAAGCATTGCTACAGCAGCAGGTAGATCTGAACATGATAACAGCTATGGGATGTGATGCTGACAGTTCACTGTTTTTTTATCTTGAGCTCTTTCATTCTTAGTGTTAGCAATGGCTCTCTCCATCCAAGCTGCAGCACTCCTTTATTACCCTTCAGATAACCTTATTAATGAATTCAGTATTTTGCTTCAGAAATAATCACAGTATCTCAAATTCATTGTTTTGATTTCTCAGAGGAATAAAACATAGATCAAAGGTGAGCTGCAAAGGAAGAAGGTCTCTTATAAAAATGCATGACAGTTTTGGGAACTGGTGAACTTCCTTCAAAATAAAAGATGAAGTGAAAGTAATTTGCATGTTATTGTTGGAAAATTTACCCAGCCTGCATTCTTTTATCAGGCTACACTGGAAACTGGGGCATGCATGTAAATAGTGGTATTTTTAAGCATTCCAGGCTGGATCATCTTGTCCTGTCTGGATGTACTCTCTTCAACGCACTGGGAGTCAGTTTAAATGCCTCCAAGAACCACATATAGCCACAGAATTACAGATATATTGAATACTTGATAATAATCAGAAGTTTGGACTAAATATTTGCATTCCCACACATCTGCTGACTCTGTAAGCCCTAAGGATGCCTTTGGACAATTGGACTGCTTTCTGGATTCATGTGACCATGATTCCTGCCTCCTCCAGACAGAGTGTCAGCATATGTTACTGATTTGTTCAAGCATTAGGAAGATTCATTCCACTAGCCTGGATACTCTACACAAGCTACTGTTCAGAGCAATTAAGATTTAGCTGTTTAGATTTCATCTCTTAAAATTGTCTGACTTCCTCATTTCCCAGATTTAGAGTCTCCAGAGGAGATTGTCTAGAGGATATGAGCCATTATATGCTCTGCAACAGAAGCAGAAAAAAAAAAAAGTATTTTAGCCTTTAAAATTAGCCACTAGCCCTAATACTGCAAGGAGAAAAGCACTTGTCTTTGCCTGTGAAACTTTTTTACCAGCTTTAGGACCCTTAATTTCACCCCGTTCCTCCCAGATTTAGGTTTTAAACCATTGCTGCCTTTAAATGACAGCTCCCAGTGTGCACATCTTCACATGTGGTGAGAGGAGCTCTCCAGAATCTAGATCCAGCTTGTAGGACTGGACACTAATGGTTAATGGAGCTTGCAGCAGACTTCACAGCACTCGGGTCTCACAAAGATAAACAATTTTGGGAGCTCAGTACAGTCCTAAGCGCTTAAGTAAGGATCAGGAATGAAAATTCCCATTAGCTTCACTGAGATTAGTGTTTCAATCTAAACTGACTCCATTCCACGTTGTTAAAGGCTCTTAGTATCCAGTGTTGTGATTTACAGCCATATTTTCTGAACTGCTTGCTACCCAGCATGCTGGTCCTCTTCTGGAAATTACTGTTTTCAATTTGCTTTGCAGCTTAAATGAGAATCCGTGGTTTTTTACTGTGTGGTTTTTTTTTTCTTTTCAACATAGTTGCTGCTCTTTAAAGCTCTGTTTACTAAAGACAGATTTTAAAATCTGTTCCACAAAATGATATTAAGCCCAGACATTATTTTTCCTGGGATAAGCAGAGAGACAGAAATGCTGCAGAAAGGCACATTACCAATATCCTCCCCTTCCCTGAATTGCCCAAAGTCAGCTTCAAAGTTAACGCTGCCTTCAGAGTTTGTTTGATTTTGGTTTTCTAAGTAAGGAGCATTCGGGCCCTTTGTTTTAAAATTCATGGAGCACAATGTCAGCTTTTCTTTGAAATATATAGTAAGCCTTTTATGTGGTTTAGAAGTAGACCTGCATTTTGGCACAGTACCTGCCTATTCATGTCTATAAGGAGAAGAAAAACTGTAATGGCAAAAGCAGTTTTGTATGGAAAACATCCAGGCAACAAGACCATGCCTTTTTTTTTTTTTAGCCAAGTTCTGTTTGAAAAGCAGTTGCAATCACTTTTGGTTTTAAAGTTATCAGAACCCAGTTTTAATACAGCTTTGGAGCACCAAGACGATTGCTCATCCTGAAAAGCACTCCCTAGTGATAGTGCTGGGCCACAAGCCCAGTTGCTTTTCAGCACACTGCCATTTAGATTCTGCTATATTAATTTTCTTTTGATAACAACTTCACTGAACCTCTGGTGAAAGAGATTTTTTTCTTAACGATTCATTGTAATTGTCTCAGATGTGCAGATTTGTATTAAGCGCTTAAAGAATGCATTAAGAATCTCTACCTCATCAACTGTTTTACTACTCCACACAAGCAAAGTTTCTACTGAGGCAAATAATATTACTGTCATTCCTTCCCACACTTTATCTGCCCATCTAAATATGCACTGCTCCTTATAGAGCCATATAATGATGTCCCCAAACCAGTGCTATTTGTTGCTCTATTGGTTTGCACCAAAAATGTCTAAAATAACAGCATTAGTTTCATTATTCCATATCAGTTTGACAAATTCAATAAAACAGCAGTAATATTAATAATTTTAAAGATTTTTTAAAGTAATCTTTATAAATAAATACATACGATGTTTTCTGTGTTACAGTTAAATTTAGGTGATTCATGCAAGCAAATATACTGTCATACTGTCCAGGAATACTGCTGGCACACCAGATCTGGTGGAATCTGGTGGTAATCTTCTAGAAGGTAGCAACTAGGCTAAAATCATTGTGTGGGTAGATAAAACAATATTTTTTATAATCTACATTATTTCAAGACATGCTGAAGTTCTATAGGAACACAGGATTGGTATAACATGCTAAATATATAAATTATATTTGGTGTAATATATTTACCATTGGTATAATATACCTTAAAAGTATTCCTGTTATAGGGAGAGCTCAAATGGCCAAAGCACACTCAAAAAACCAGCACAGCTCTACCAGTTAAGAGATGATCCCAGGAAACATCAATTTTTGCCAGTACAATTGCATCTATGTTTGGGACATCTGTAAACACAGCTGTGCCATTCTGGAATCCTACTTTTTTACAGCCACTGAAAGCCTGAAATCCAGCTCTAACCTGATATTTTGAGGAGCTCTGCACCATCTTTAGAAAGATGCTAGTCTGTCTTGAAAGGGGCTGCAAATACACGCACTTAAATTTCAATAGATTTTTGAGATTCTTTTGTTCTACGCATATTAAAATGAAGGACTAAAAATCAATTCCCTTCAAGGCCAGAAATGTGAGATAGAACCCAAAAATATGACAAACCATTTGATTCCAATTAATGAAATAGCATTCTTTTTGTCTTTTTTTACCCCCTTCATTTAAAAGTCATTTATAAAACTCCAAAACATATCTAAATAATATAGGGGCAATAAATTCACAAAGTAAGTTTCTTTATTAATGTTAGCATTATATTATGATCATTCCTAAGTCTGCTCTTCCAGCTAAAGGACCATTGGTTCTTGTTTCTATTAGAGCAGAGATAAGCTTCTCATGTTCAGTGACCCAGTTCCAAGAAGTATCACAATATAGAAGCCTATTTTCCACTTAATAAATATGCATAATTCCTGTGAATATTAGCAGTGATTATGCACACTTACACACTCTAGGGCATATTCATCTAAACCCAGTGAATTCAAAAGATCTGAAGGAAAATGTATTTGGCCCTTTAGACTGCAAGAAACCCTAAAGAATGATAGGAAAACTCAAGAGTTTTTTATTGGTATCTTTTATTTTAATGACAGTTTTGTATATTAATTTCTTAGCTCTCTGCCTGCAATGATAATTAAGTTCTATGCAAGATTATAGAATTAAGGACTTTTTAGGAAAGAAAAAGGAAAATTAAGACAGCTAGTAAGGATTAAGCTTAACAGTTAGGATATTCTCTTTGAAGAAGGAAATTTTAGGTTTCAGCTTGTCTGATGCTATTTCCTACAGAAGAATAGGTTAATTGGGATATTGCCAGCAGCCCAGAAGGTCATATCTCATCACAGGTAGATAAATGTGAGGGCAAGCAGTACAGATTCAAACAGAGACATGATAATTCACAGAATAGGTAAAATTGGAAGACACCACAGCAGATCATCTGCTCCAACCTCTCTGCTCAAGCAGGGTTATCCCAGAGCACATGGCACAGAACTGCATCCAGAGGGTTCTGGAATATCTCTAATGAGGGAGACTCCCTAGCCTCTCTGGGCACCTGGTTCCAGTGTGTGGTCACTGCACAGTAAGGAATTTCTTCCTCATACTTGGGAGAAACTTCCTGTGCATCACTTTCTGCCTCTTGTCCTATTGCTGGGTACCACAGAGCAGAGCCTGGTCCTTCCTCTTGACACCTTCCCCTCAGATACTGATAAACATTGATGAGATCCCCTCTCAGTCAGTTCTTCTTGAACAGCCCCATCTCCCTCAGCTTTTTTCCATAGCAGAGATCCTCCAGTCCCTCCATCATCTTTGTCACCCTCTGCTGGACCCGCTTCAAGAGCTCCATCTCTCTCTTGCCCTGAGAAGACCAGAAATGGTCACAGCTCTCCAGATACATCTCACCAGGGTTGAGTAGAGGGGCAGGATGACCTCCCTTGACCTGCTGGCAATGCTCTTCCTCTAATTGTTTCAGTTTTCTACAGCTTAAGGAGTACATAAACCACTGTGATAAAGGTAAGGCAATTACATTATTTTTGTCACTTAAGAGAGAAAGCAAAAGGCCTCCAGTCAGATGATTTTGCTTTTTCTACTGTTCTAGATAGTTCTCTGCAGTAGGAAGATGTAACTCCCATAACCCTGGAGAAACTCAGAATTTAGCACCAGCTCCTGTCCTGAGCAATACCTTGTGGTTTTGCATGTTACTTTACAAAATGCTGGCTTTGAGTTTTAGCTTTCTCAGAATGCTATCCACAGATTTCTCCCTCTTCCATGATCTGTGCAGACTTTCAGGGCAGCTATCTCAGTGTTTCAGTATTGAGGACTCTCTGTGGCTCTGGGCTTGCAGTACATACCCAACTCTTCAATAACTATTAAAAAAACTGCAGAACATTCACTTCATTCAGCACCATGGAGGCAAACAGTTTGCCATGGATTTTGTATCCCAAGAAGAATCTATCTACCCAAAAATGGACCAGTGTTTTCAATGAACCTACCATACTGCAGAAAATGTTAAATATGCAACAATATGAAGTATATTTCTGCTTATTAACTGCTTATTTAAAAGAGGTACTTTTGGCTGAAAATTTTTATAGACACTTGCATTAAAAGTGCTGCAAATAATTTTTCTGTAGAGTCCATTGGTGAAACTGCTATTTATTTTAAGCACTGGATGATTTGTATTCATAATGGAAACTTCAATAGCTAATGTTCCCAAGCCAAACTAGCGTAATTCTCCCTTTAGTCAATGCAGGATTTATCTACATCAGTAAACAGCACAGTACAATTGATGCAAATATGTAAAGTTGGAAGGGTTTGTGTTGAGGACCTGACATCCACATCACACATGCTCTGAAGGTTCCCTTGCAGACCAACTCAAGCTTATTAGCAGCAATTAGATACAGTAACACATCAGGTGTGATCCCAGGACACATCTAGTTATGTTTCATAAAAAAAAATCCAAACAGTTTCTATGCCCTAAGATTGTGCACTCCACTCCATAATTCAGATGGAAGAGAAGTGCAGATAACCAGGAAATTCACTTCAAAGTATTGCTAACATAAAATGCTTTGTCTGTTTAAGCTAAGGGTATTTTCTATTGTGTATGAGTAAAAAAAAAAAAAAAAAAAAAGGAGTTTCCTTTGCACCTAGGTTAGATGACCAACACCTTTTTATCAACACACATGAAAATGCTCCCCACAACTCTCACGAACAAAGAAACAATGTCATCTTAGGTCAACATGAATTGGAAATGGAGGAAAGACTTGTATTTCTTTTCAAAATATATTGATCTATGGAAATCTTCCTCAATAAAATCCTGTTCAGACAAACAGATAAATGTCATCTCTCCCAACTAGAAGTTTATGCAGAGGAATTACAAATCAATACATGCTTCATGCATTTTCACCCTGAATATATTTTAAGTGAAGTGAGATGCTATAAATGGAACCATAATGATTTAGGTCTCCTCATAATAATTTGGGTTTCACAGAAGAAACTGCTACCATGGCCAACACTCAGACTATGAGTTCCTCAGAGACATTATTTTACAAGCATTTCTGTGACACAGAGAGAAGTAAAGCTCTGGATTTACTACAGTTAATCATATTTCTCCTCACAAGATTAGTATTTTGCCCCATGTAGACATTAAATATAGGATGACAATAAACTGGACTAAATATATGGCAGTGCCATTACATAACAAAAATCAAACCCCACAACTACCAAAGCAAGGCAGAGAATCACATTTCATGTCCATGTCTAAAGATACATGAGGCCATAAAACTAAAAGCTGGATATTGCAGCTTAGTAAGATTACAAAACTGTCTTCAAATTTCAGGAGCAAAATACTGCATGTGCTCTTCATGTTACTTTTTGCACTACCATCTCTGAAAACATGATATTGAATTTACTCTCTGACGTGTCTTCATAAGTAAAGTATCTTGTGAAATATCTATGAATGCTTCAAACTATTTGAAGGAAGGAAGTCCTGGGAGTTTTGAGTTATTTCCAGATGTTTTTCCTCACAGCATACAAAATAAAAAAAAAAACCAAACCAAACCACCACCCCACCAAAAAATCAACCAAAAAAACCCTCCAAAAAACCCCAAAAACAAACCCACAACAACAACGAAAAAACCAACAAAAAGTAAATCACAAAAAACCACCTTTACTGTGATTTTCCAAAAAGCAAAAATTATTTCTGAAGAGTTGACATACTTTATTAAGAATTTTTTAAAGGTTTACTTTTTCCAGAAACATGTATGAGCAATGACTGGATGTCTGCTCTTGTTGGATGTGCAGTGAGTACTGTTTAAAACGGAACTTATAAATTATCAGTCAATAACAAGCACAACACCTGAGGCTGTACAGATTCTTTCATCTGAAAATATAATTCATTACAAACTCATTTGTTTCTTAAGAACAGGATTGTGAGGCAACATCTTGAGCCATGAATATTAAAATATGAAGACAGAAGTTTATTTGTGTAAGCTGGATTAGAAGTTTATGCTAGAACTATTCATTAGAAAGAAAAAGGGTCTAGGTAATACTTTGCAGAGTGATCTGGTTCAACGCTGAAGAAATTTAGGAAAGAACTGCAGAGTGCATCTGAGGAAAACAACAGTTCCACTTGTCTGCAAAAATTGCCAGTGTGCTCAACAGTAACTACTTACATTTGAAAGGCTGCTTTATTTTTATTCAGCCTCATATTGTACTTATGATCCTACAGTTCATCATTGCCATTCAATATTTGTCCTAATTAACATTACTTTGAAGTGTCTGACCTTTAGGTCGACACTCAATTCTGAATTAAAATATAATTATCTTTGTAACATGAATACACTTTTTACGCTTCCCCCATGTTCTTCTTGTTACAGAATAAATACATAATAAATGTAAGGGAAAGACTGCATTGAACATGACAAAGTAATAAAAAATAAGAACATAAACAGATCAGCCTACTTTCCCTTCCCAATAAAGTGAGAAAAAAGTGACAGCAGGGAAAAAATAAAGGCAATACCTAAAATTTATGGAAGAAATCCTTTGTGCACAGTGCATAATTTATCTGCAGGTCATACTGTCATGAAATGTCACCACATTTATATAAATACGTCCAGCTATCACACGGTTTATATTGATGACCGTGGTCATCCTTTGAAGGTAAACAACATCACCTTTAAAATTTGAAATTCACATCATGAATTTCAGAGCACAGAGAATGTATTATATTTCTTGTGAATAAATCACAGCTTTTTTTCCTAAACTTTTGGTTCCTGTCACTATAGTTACACAAATCACTGGTGTGAAGAGGGTAACACTTCCCACTCACTGTCTCATCTTCACCATTGCTTCTCCAAGCAAAGTTACTCTTCAGTCTAAATGACCAGCAGCTCTGGACCATATGTTTGCTTTACATTACTTCATAACTTTTTCTACAGTCAAATAACTTAGTAAATAACTTACTTTCACGTAGAGCTGCTGAAACTCCTCAAGGTTCAGTCTACCACTTGGACAGTCCTTTAGAAATCCTTTGTACCACTGTTTTAGCTCGTGTTCATTGAACTCCGTGCTCTTCACCAGATCCTCCATCACCTCAGGGGCCAGCTTACTATTTTGTTTCCCCATTTTGCCTTAGGAAGAAATTAATGAATACAATTAGTCAAATGTGAACATTTTAAACTGGAAATAGCCACATAACTTGAACAATTGTTTTGTATTCACTGCTGCTTTCAGGCAAACGTAACTTCACAGATTTGCTACTGAACACAAACCTAAGTTATGCTTGATTATTGGAGGCTGAAAATAGTGAAAAAGGCAATGTTCTTCTTTCATTTAGGAATCTTAAGGCCTGGAGACAGATTACTCTCATTTGCCTTAAAATTAGGCAATTTACAGCTTTTCTTTACAGTAAGATTGAAAATGATTACTTATTTTTTTTTCTTTGAATGTAACTAGAAAAAAATCACAGATTCAGGGATGTCCACAGAATTCCTCTTTATCTTTGTCTTGAAAATATCTTCTGATATGACAACTATATTAGCAGCTACTCCTCACATGTCCAAGGCTGTGGACAGACAGGCTTGTAACATACAGCATTAGGTATTGCACTGGGAGGAAGCAATGCAAGAGTCCACAAACTTGGTCTCAAACAATGACAAAAGCAAACTATAAAAATAAATTTAATTCATATGCATTTGTACATATACACGCATACATACACATATGTATTAACAGATGTATTTTATATATTTAATGCATATTGGTAAACATTAGATGGTTTACATTTCATTACCATTAACTCTGAAGATATTCACTGCATTTGTTGTATACATTTTGTACATATTTAAAACATTAAATAGAAATACAAAGTCTGCATGTGTGTATAGATAAATACAGTAATTTCAGTACTACTCATGTTGGCCCTTTGAGATACTTTCAGGTTCTTTGACATTTGACCAAAGATGTCCTTTGAGAGAACTTTAGAGCAAACCTCATCTTTAACATTTTCCCATTTTGCTACAGTTTTTTTCATGACAGATATCTTTCAGTTACCTTTTAATCAGATGATAGACAACACTTGTCCTGTAGACAACTGCAAAACAATAAATAACTTCTTTCTAGAGCCCAGCTTTGCATTTCTATTTTTATCTCCAGTTTAGCATCTGTGTCTAATGACTGCACCACACTGAATGCATTGCTTTCTAGTCGACATCACCACCCAATCCCAATTTTAATCTATTGCTTTTGGCATCTTCCCCTATTTCAAAGCAGAAGTTTCTTTCTCCTCAGAAGGACATACACTGTTCTGCTCCAACAAAGTAATATATTTATATAATTTCCTTTATGGGAACATTCCTTGAGCAGGGGCAAAGTTAAGCATTCCTCCTGGTCTCCGTGTGTGGTGAACATATCCCCTGGTGCCACAGTGCCAGCAGCACCAGGACTGCTCCTAAAAGGCCTCATTGGCCCCTCTCCCTTATGGCCATTGTCCTCCCTGGTCTAAACATACTCCATGCTCTAAACGTACTTTGAGGCTCTGCCAAGATCCTGTTCACAAATTTTGGTAAAATTAGCACAAATATGTGAGAGTTCAATCTTCCAGTTAATTGTCACAGGTAAAACTGTACATGCAGATGTCCAGAAATCAGCTATTTTGACTAAAGTATAGGTTTGCAGCTTATGGTATTTAGAGCAACTGCCCCAGCCTTATCTCTGAAGTCCCCATCTCCTCATGTATGACAATGACCCAGTTTAGTACATTCTGAATTTAAATCCCATGGAGATTAAAGTATACTAATGCAGTTATTTCTCTAGCTCCCACTCAGATAGGTTTTGCAGGAAACAGCGACTTTTTAAAATTTGTTTTATTCTTTATGGGCTGTGTTTTCTTCTTCTTTTTCTATTTACATGCCGTTATATTGTCATATATATTGCAAGAGTTTTATTGTCATTATATTGCAAAAGCTCCATATCACTAGAGTTTTGTACCTCCTTGATGTTTCTTGTAGGCAGCTCCTCTAGGCACTGACTCTACCTTATCATCACAGCAGCCAACTGACTCCACTCAACCAACCAATCCACTCTTTTATAACACTCTTCTGATTGGCTACAGCTGCAGCCTGTTAACATCAGGCCTGCTCCTAATCTTTAGTAATTGGCTCAGCTGCAACTCTTTAGGGGATAAGATTACTTTCTATTGCACCTTCGTTTACCCATGCTGTATCCCCCTACACTGTTACCTTTTGAAGTCTTAAGGTGCTTTGCTTAGGATCCAGAAAATCGCTAAAGATACTCAGCAGTTATAGTAACAATCCTAGGTAGATTCAAAAAGCCATTCAAAAATCCATTCTTCACCTGCATTTATATCCCCACAAGTATTTAACATAACAATATTTATGGATGAAAAAAAGCATCCTCAATGGGCAAAAATCATGTGGTTTTGACTGACCACTTTTCTGTTATAGCAGCTTTTTGATCTTTTTGATCCATGTTAGCTTTACAGCCCTTGGGCCTGGCACTACAGAGAGCTGGAACAGAACAGATGTGGTGAATTTCAGCCACATCTGCCAAAGTTACCTTTGCTGGTTTTGGTGATGGGAACATAATCCACTGTACAACACCTACAGAGCATGGAGTGGGCCTGCATGTGCGTAAAAATACATGAATAAAGACACACATATCCACACAAAACCTATCATCAGAGAAACAAGTCACCAGCTTTTGCCTCAATGATCCAGGTCCTTAATTTTGGGCAGCTGCCTGTCTGTCACAGGATGTCCAGTAAGTGCCAAGCACCTTTCAGTGATTTCTGATGTACCTCAGCACAGAATATCTGCTAGTAAAGGAAACCACAGCTGACATTTTGATAAACACTCTCAGAAACTAATTTTTCCACAGAACCAAACCAATATTTGAGAAAGGTATAATTTGTGATTTCTGGGTTCTGCATTCTTATTTGCTGCTCCAGCATTATTATGGTGAATAATCTGCTGGGCTCTGTTTGGGATAGAGTAAGAAAACTGACCAAGCTGGTCACAATGCTTTCCTGGAATTAGAAGCACTCATTCTTTCTTCATGTTTTAAAGCTCTTTTCTTAGAGAAATTGAATTACAATCTGCAAGAAAGCTCAAGAGTCTCATATAATTATCAAATATAAACTCAGACTTCTGGCTCTGGGAGATCCATCTTATTTGGGAATAAAACTCAAATATGTAGATTATCTAGTTAATCATATCCTAACATCTTCTAAAGCTTCATTGAATCTCTTATCATTATTGAAAAAGTACAATCACCCATTAGCAATGAGTATGCTACTGCCAATACATTTAGTTTTCTAAAATGAAAACTAATTTTAATTAACTTACAATCACAGTTTCCCAAACAAGCTTTTTCCTTGTGAAAATCTGCAAATATGCCCTAGAAAAAGACAGGAGAGAGCAGCTGCACAGTCACCAAGATTTCAAGAGTAGGAAAGATCACTCTGCAAGCATTTTTTTGTTTGGTAAATTTTATAATTTTCAACTATACATTTGTTTCTAAGTGCCATATTTCCAACCAAGCACTGCTATTCATAATTGGTTGTGTTTTCTGGCAAAAAATCACGAAAGGAAAAAATATAAAGGCTTCATGTGGGGGAGAGATTCCTGATAACCAAGGAACCAGGTATGTGGGTGCCACATAGCATGGATACAATGTCAGGTCTGTTACCAGTGAGATTACTCTGGCAGGAGAATGCTTATTAACACTAGCAAGGACAACACAATCCAAATTAGAGATCAAGAAAAACACTAAAACTCTACTCTTGTGCTACAAGTAGCAAGAGCAATGAAGGTTGAGTTTTAACACATATCACTTTTCTGAAACACTTGAAAAGGCAGTCATCCATCCAGAGAAAATTGCTTTTCAGAAATACTTGGTAGGCTACTCCAGTATTTAATTAAGTAAGACCTTAATTGCTGCTTCTACAGGACCATAGAAAAGTCAGATTTTAAAGATGGAATTTTGTTAAACAGCCAATCCCCAACCTAAGGCAGTCCAGGCTGTGCCAGCAGCAGGTGGGGCAGTATGAGGATGGATCTGCCTGCTCTTTGCCTTGCTGGACCTCAGGAGGCTCACACCAGACAGCTCCTCCAGTTTTGAGGCCTTGTATTGTTTGTGTGATGTATTTCCTGCAATGCTATCATGTCCAAACACATGCTCATGTTGTTTCAAAAGCTCTTCACTCCATCATCATCCAGATCTCCTGGCCAATGGCAAGGCTTTTTCCCTAGAATATTTCATAGCAGGTCCTGCACAGGTTTAGCAGGTCTGCCTCTCCCATTTGGCTTGCCAGCAGTAAACTGTCAGTGCGAGCACAGTTTCACAAAAAAAAAAAAGAAATTAAACTGCACACCTAAGAAATAAAAAAAAAAATTTGAATAACAAAACATGACTTATAGAATCTTGTTTGCTTTTTAATGATCCCAAAAGACCCTTCCAGCTGTTGCTTAAACAGCTCCATTCCCAGTCTTCTTTCCCCTCCTCTCATTCTTCTTCAGCCTCCTTGGCATCTGCTCAGTGTTCAAAGGGACAAAGAGCAAACAAATTAACTCTGTCTATTCCTAAGGAAGAGTGAACTGAGTGCTGCCTGAGATCTCCTATTTGTGCTGAAAAAGGACCCAAATTCCACTGAGAAGACAGCACCAACGATGTCCAGCAATGCCCCTATAACCCAGCTCTGTGTTGTTTTGCTTGCTTTCCTTAGACAGAGTTACATAACCCATTCTCTTTCCAAGCTGCTTTAGGAAAAGTGCTGCCAGCAGTTTGAGGGAGGTGATTCTTCCCTTCTCCCCAGCACTGGTGAGACAGCTCCCACCATTCTCCAGATTGCTGTGTCCAGTGCTGGGGTCCCTACACATGGACTTACTGTCCAGCAAAGGGCCACAAAGGTGATGAGCACTGCCTATAGAAAGGATGTCTGAGAGGGCTGGGGCTGTTCAGCCTGCAGGAGAGAATGCTCAGGGGGTCTTGTCAGTGTGGGTCTAAATACCCAGTGAAGGGAACAAAGACAGCAGAGCCAGCCTCCTCTCAGAGGTGCCCAGTGAGACAAGGGGCAATGGGCACAAATTCAAATTCAGGAAATTTTCTCTTGATGTAAGAGAACATTTCTTTACAAAGCAGGTGATCCAACACTGAAACAGATTACCCAGAAAGGTTGTGGAGTTTCCATCCTTGAAGATATTTAAAACCTAACTGCAGCAATCATCTATAGCTGACCATGCTTGAGCAGGGGCTTGGACTTGAGCATCTTTGGAAGCCCCCTCCAATCCTGGTGATTCTGTCATTCTGTGAAACACAGGGAATGTGTTTCACACATAAATGGGTCAGTCACACCACCTACTTTTGATATCCACAGTAGCTGCTTAATTTCATTAAATTCCCATATGGGTAGCTAAGAAAAAACTGCTCTTCCAAGGCAACCTTTGGAGAAGAGGTACTCAAGCCACCTTCCTCCCGCCACTGATTCCAGGAGTGCAGAAAGATTCACCTCATAACCCTGGGCAAAAGCACCAAAGTGATTTAGGCTACCCAACTTATTCCCATGAACTCTGGCTGCTTTGACACGTGCCCATGTTCCCATGCTCACTTTCCCAGTAATTCTGCAGGAGTTAGGCAGCTGGTAGTCAACCAATACCTCTGCAGCCTCGTGAGGTCTGTGCATTAAATGAATTCCCTTGTATAGTGCATGTTTCTCTTACTCTTCCATGGCTTTGGGAAGTAGGAATGAGTCGTGTGGACTATGCCAGAGGCAAATGACAACACTCACTTTGCCAGCTGAGCTGTGCTGGCAGGCACTCATTAGGCTGGAAGGAAAACTGTGGTTCATCCCCACCCCTGTGCCCACTCCCAGCCCACGTGCTCCCACAGGAATGTGCTGACTCCTGGGCACGACATGTGAAATCCAGGCACTGAGCAAGCAGGAGTTGTGGGTGCCTTCGCAGTCTTTCACCCAGTGCAAATCTATAAACAGCACACCAGTGTATAGACTCCAACATACACACACATACAGGGGCAACAAAACCCCAAACAATTAATGCTGGGGAAAGCAAAGACCTATGTCTACAATCTACAGTAGCAGAATAATTTCCCCATGATTTTTAAGCAGACTGTTTATCAAATTTCCAGCCTTGCGCTGATAACTCCTAACAGCTCCCCGCATTGTTCCTTTCTCTTCAGGCTGTGTCAGATACTGCCTTTTCTCTACTAATGCCAGCATGAAGGATAGATAGAAAGGCTATCAAGCCACACAGATGCCTCATTCCTTCAAATACATTTATTATTTCACAGAAGAAGAAATTCGGAGCTGAAGTCTGTCTTTCACACACAAAACAAACAACAGCTTCATACCCAAAGCCCCATGGAAATAAGTATCCAAGGAATGTTATGTTTGGAAAATAAGAGGAATTTTGCCATCCCTATGGAGAGAGACTCTTTACTAGGAGCTGTAATGACATGACAAGGGACATTGGTTTTCAGCTGAAAGAAGGTAGATTTACCCTGGATATAAGGAAGACATATTTTACAGAAAGTGCTGTCCCACTTTCAGGGATGAGACATCCATAACTTCTCTGAACAGTAACTTGTTCAGAGAAGTTGTGGATATCCCATTCCTGAAAGTGTTCAAAGCCAGGTTGGACAGGGCTATAGGCAACCTGTTCCCTGTTTTAAGGAAGGTTCCTTGCCCATGGCAAGGGGGCTGGAACTAGATGACCTTTAAGTTCCCTTCCATCCCAAATTGTTATACAATTATATTTTCCCTGAGCCATTAGTGAAGCACCTTTTCACATCAGTTGTCGACACAATTTCTAAGTCAGCTTGCATGTAACAGGGATGATGCTGAGCCCTGTCCTAATCACACAGTAAAGCCCTTTTTTCTCCTAATACATACTAAAGATGAAGATATTTTAGAGGAGATTCTGGCACTGTAGCATGATATCAGCTCTTAAGATTCTGACACAATATAAGTCCTACACTATGATTGAACCTTCTGAAAAAGGGGTCAGTCAGCTTAAAAGAGACTTTCTCCTTTCACTATCTCTCCTGTAAGTGGCCTTTACTTCATGATGTCATGGCATCTGCAGCTCTCCAAATTCCCACAGGACAAGAACTGCCTCACTCAGCTCAGTCCCATCTTCCTACTCTTTTCTCAGAACCCCTGGATCCAAACCCAGAGCAGCTCCACACCTGCACTTTCCTCACTAGAAAGAAGGGCTGCAACAACCTGTAGGAGTGGAAGATGAAAGCAATCCAGCTCCAGGTGTTTGCTGTCAGGACAGAAGAGGCAGGCAGGGAGCAGCATGGCAGGCTCTGGCAGAGGTATGGGGACAGAAGGAACCCAGCATAGTGGCAGCCAAAAAGGGCTGGGCAATGCCAAGCAATGGCCCTGCTCTAGCTGACCCTGCTAAGTGGGGCTGAGCACTATACAGTCTTCAGAAATCCCTGCCAACCTCCAGAGTTCTAAGATTCAAGAACTGCAGATATCCTTTCAGTAGCTGTTGTGGGAGAAAATTGATTATCAGTTATAGGTAGATTTATAATTTTTGGACTCTCATATTGTTATATTGGCCGTAGTGACATCAGGACCATGGTTTTCTCTTTACCCAGAAACAAAACTGACCCTGAACTAACAGCTCCCTCCTTCATACAAAACTTAGGGCTCTATTTTAAGTTTTTAACCTGCCATGATCAAAAAATAAGAATTGACACGTATGTGTGTATGAGGAATAACTTCTTTATTGTGCAGGTGACCAAGCCCTGGAACAGATTGCCCAGAGGCTGTGGAATCTCCCCCACTGGAGATATTCAAGAACCATCTAGACACAATCCTGTGCCATGAGCTCTGGGATGACCCTGCTTGAGCAGGGCTAGATGATCCACTGCAGTCCCTTCCAACCTGACCCATTCTGTGATTCTGTGTTTGTGTAACACCATACTGAAATTAGAAGTAGTCATGATTTACTGATAACATAAACCTCAAACTATGGATGAAAAAATAGGCTAGGTTCCAATTTATGTGGCACTACAGTAACAACTGGAATAAATCCAGTGATTTCAGATTACTTTACTGGCTTTACCAAATATCAGATTCAGGCCTGTAACCTCTCTCTGTAAAATAAATGGGGGGAAAATAGAGAGTAATGGCATTAAGGAATGCAATTATCCAACCAAATTGAATAATGAATGCAGAAAAGAGGTCTAAGCAGAAGAAGAGAGATATATTTTAAAATTTTATTTGAAATGAGATGGATATTCAATTAGATTCAAGCAATAAAGAAAGCATTTGAAAGGATAAAACCTGTACAGGGGGATGCTCTAACTTAACAATGACTGATATGTAGGGTTTTTCTCTCTAGGTGACTAGAAAGCTAACATTGAACTTATTTCATTAAAAGCGTGTATTTGTTTTCTGTTAATTCTGGAATAAAGCAAAAGGGGGTTCTCTACATTTTCAACACGAGCATCAAGGGCCATTCCAGACCCACAAGTAGCTTCCCTGTTGAGGCATCCCTGCAAGTCACAGTAGGGCTCTATTCACAGCCCAGGGCTGAAGGCAGCAGCTTGGGTAGAAGCAAACCTGCAGACACATGGTCTGAACGACATGGCAGGGTCTCATTTCTGCTCCCTTTTCTCACTTGGATTGGGAAATTGCTTACAAAAATCCATAGTTGGCTTTCCTCCTTTAGAAGTGGACAGAGATGACAAGACAAAGTGTAACTTACTTGCGTTGTCCAATGAGACACAAGTGCTCAGAAGAGTTTCCAGGCTCTGTTAGTTTTAAACTTGGAAAGATGGGCAAAATCCTCCTTTGGCTTGTTCTTTCTCTCAGGCTCTTTTAGACCACATGGAGGAATGCCCACCTTCCTGGAGGAAGCTTAGGCTCTGAATGTTCAGTTGTCTTTAAGAAAATTTTTGCTTCCCCCTTACCTCCATAATTTGGCTTTGATACATCATAGCTCAGACTTCTTTGTTTCTGGTTTATTTTCTTACAAGTCCCCTTTTTTCCAATATTTCAATAAAATCTAGTGATTTATATGTTCTACAGAATTTAGTGATTAATTTCTGACAAGAAAAATCAGCTTGTTAATGTTGAGTGTCAGACACATACGTGAGTAAATCTGTTGCCATAGTTTCATTTTGCTATTGGTCCAGTGTCTGTAGACAGTGGTGATAATAATTAACAAAGAGGTATGATTTGAAGAGGAAGACTGATTTTTCAGCAATGGAATGAGTATTTTCTT
Organism: Geospiza fortis; assembly: GCF_000277835.1. Classification (NCBI taxonomy): domain Eukaryota; kingdom Metazoa; phylum Chordata; class Aves; order Passeriformes; family Thraupidae; genus Geospiza; species Geospiza fortis. The sequence goes on from NW_005054318.1 coordinate 2,961,903, forward strand.
CACTGAACCATTGTCCAGTAAATTCTGTCCTTGTAAATAATAATCTTAAAATGCTTGCAGAACATTTACATTTCTCTAATAATTCATATGATGAATAGCATTGCAATCACCTAATTATCCACAATGCTCCGACATCAGAGCTTTGCTGTGACAAATTTGTTTTGTACCTTATATGAAATATAAGAGTTTTTGACTGCTTTCTCTGAGGTTTTATTCTAGAATATGGTTTCCAATAGTCTTTCCCTCATGAGATGAGAAATCTGTAACCTCCTGAACATTACAACTTCAAAGTGGCCACAGGAGAAAATTACACAGCAGCATTACATAAAGGTCACTTGCTGAGCCTTGCATTTCAAAGACTGTTTTAAACAATTTTACATATGTCAGAGATCTGTCCAATATTCAGTACTGAACCTTTTCTGGGATAGTTGCTGTAAACATCTCTTTTTTGGGGGAAGATTGACAAGGCATGCCTGAACATTATAGCTTCCCTGAGCATGTTCCAGTGTTCTGGAACCAGTCTACATTTGTGTAGACTGTAAACAATTATTTTCTTTTGTTATGCCAAAGTGTATCAACATTTCCTCTGCCTGAGACACAGATTTTTTTGTCAATTTGTAGAGACTAGTGTCAAGATTCACGCTTGGGGATACGGTTTTTTAGACTTTAGCCACTGCCTTGACTTCATTTACATGTATGCACAACTTTTTTTTCTTAGTTTTCATTTGTTTGTAAATAAATATTCATCTGTAACAATGCTATTAAAAATGCTATTTAAAAAGTTAACATGTGCTTTCTTAAATTACAGGATGTTTTATTTGCTATCAGTTTGTTTTATTGTTAGTTTGAAATGTCATTTTACTCTTCTGTTTGATATATGCAAAACCAAATTCCCTAAAGCGATATGCTTACCAAGAAGTACTTTTACTGTTCACCTTCCAGGCTCATTTTAATTTGAGTTTGACTCCATCAGGTGCCTTTTTAGGACTCTGACTCATAAGTCATTGTCTTGATAGTACACGCTTCAGTCTTCTCTTATATCCATATTCCTCATCACAATAACTGCCCTGACTCCTGCAAAGGTGGATTAATCAAATCTTTGCTATTTAAAAAGTCAGTTGTCTTTGGTCCGTCTGCAGTCAATGGAGAGGGCCAGAAATTTCAGTGATTCACCCCGTGCAGAAGAGACATCTGAAAGAGGCAGGATGAATATATGTGTGTGTATTTTAAGACAGAATGAATCAGCAAGCATCTCTTTCCTTCTGCCACTTGTAGAGGCAGCCCTCTAAACCTTCTTGGATCTGAAACTGGATTTCTAAATGCTTAAAGTGACGCAGGAAAAGTCCCACCTTGCTCATTGGCAGTGGATAACCTAATGCTGTTCCTGATCTCACTAGGAAAAACATACATTTGCCAAAGTCCATTGCTATTCCTATGCATCACAACACTTATTCAGGTGTGATTAATGCCATTTCAAGTACAACATGCTGGTGTACCAAATGCAATCCTTCCCACAATGCTATTTATGTCCATCATAGCAGTGGAAAAACTCTCTTCCGCTCTTTTCCAGGCCCCCACAAACCAAAACAATTTTAAATAGCTGAACTGCAGAGATCAAATTGTTCAGGATTGTTTCATTATGCCCTTGTCATTTCCTGCTTTTTCCTCAATATAGTTCTTAACCAAGTACTGGCCTCTAAGAAAAATCTTTTTTAGTGTTATTAAATATAATATTCTTTTGCAACAGATTTCACTCTGAGCATCTAAATGCATATTAATTTCTCCCTCCAACTCATCTCTAATATCCACCTCCCTCTTTACCCAACAGAGTCCCTTTAGCAGCCATGTCCAGTGGTGCAAAGCCTTGTCTTACTGCACTGGATTCTCAGGGAGAAGCAGGTACGGTGAGCACTGTATGGCCCTCCTCCAGGCTGCTGGGAATAACAGATCAGTGCTCAGACTGCTTTCTCTCTGTTCCCAACTCACACAGTAGTGACAGGATCTCTTTTTCATCTAGTTCATGCTCTTGTGTCTTGTGATGACAACTGTGATTCGCAAAGGGTGGAGTAAAACTGAGCAGTGATATCAGCACATGGTCTATAAATAGTGTTGTGATAACTGAAATAAATATAAGCTAACACATACAGACAGACTTCAAACCTTCATTTCCATTCAATTTCTGCATGAAAAGGAGCACCCCAGACCCTGGTCTTAGCTGGCTTTTGCACACCCATGACTGCTGCGCATGAGCTGATTTCAACCGATTATTTTGACCTATGGGCTAAACTCTACATTAGTAAAAACCACGTGGCTGTGTTACAGCTGATGTTAACAGGAGTGGTTAGCAGGAAAGCAGATTACAGCTTTTTATTTTACTAAAAACCTTTCAAATTCAAAACAAAGTGTTTGTATCTTTGTGGTTAGTGATCCATTGACGCAATGCTCCCCCCAAATTCATTACAAATGAATATCCAGAACTGTCCCTTGTGACTGCTTCGGATGGAGCCTGATTAAATGCAGAGGAAATATATTACTGAGAAGATGAATCATAATTCTGCAGAATGAAATCAATGGCTTTACACCTTTGAGTTGGACAGAGGGTTGATCAAAAATGTTACTCATACAAATGAGTGAACAGATGAATTGCGTACATAGCTTGGACAGGAAAAAGGTATCTAAAACTCAATCAGAAGTAGCCTTGACTATGACAGAAAGCCAGAAGAAAAATTGAAAATGCTTCCCCTAAGGTAGAACTTTCAAATAAAAATTCTTTCTTTGCACTGCTATGAAATGCATGTTTTTTTCATCACTTTTGATATTATGGTTTGGAATAAATGTAAAAGTTTTACTTAGAGTGGTGGGATGGCTCATTTGAAATAACATTTTAGTTCCTTCAATCTAGCTCTAAGCTGACAGGTTGTTAGCAAGGATGAGATGCCCTAGGAAGTACCCACTGGTATGACTTCATCCACTCCAATCAACTCAGCTGCTGAGCGGTGTCCCAGGGTGTCCCACATGGATGTCTCAGATACCTTAAGTCCTTTCAGGTGGCTCTAGACGCCTCCACTTAAGCAGATGGACCAGCTAAATGAGATTTTTCCCTCCAGACTTAGACACCTAACTTAGACTCACAGAATCTTTAGCTTGGAAGAAACATCTAAGATCAATTCCAACCTTTAGCCCAGCACCACTGTGTTCACCACTAAACCATATCCCCAGATGGCACATCCGTGTGCCTTTAGAACACTTACAAGAATGATGACACCACTACTTCCCTGGGCAGCCTATTCCTATGTCTGACCACCCTTTGAATGAAGAAATTTTTCTTCATATCCAATCTAAACTTCTCCTAATGCAACTTGAGGCCATTTCCTCTCACCCTGTCATTGTTACCTGGGCAGAGACCAACCCCCAACACCAGCTTGAACCTAACAGTTAAATGCTGCAGTTCCCTGTTTCCATAGCAGAGAAAAGTCATTGTGGAGAAACCTTGCTCACTGAAATTGATTCATCAAGATTGCATCTAAAGGCTCTCCCTCTGGAGTTTATGAAAAATGTTTGCCTTCCCTTAATCCTCATTGATGCTATGCAGGCAGCATCTGAGAGCTGGGAGGGAAATAAGGTGTTTCTGATGCCACTTAACACACTGACACTGCTGTGCAATGCTGTGCTAGACATCAAGCTGTGAGCCCTCCTGCCCACTCCAGCAGGCACACACCCAACCAGCAGAGAGGGCATGTGCAGCCAGCTGCTGTGCCAGCAGTGCCCAAAGCAGAGCTGCCAACTCACCTGCTCTCTGTGCCTGCATGGATCCAACCACAGAACCATGGAATTGTTCATGTTGGAAAAGACCTTTAAGAACATCGAGTCCAACCAGCACCACCAAGTCCCCTCTGCTATTTCATAGAATAATGCACAAGAGGTCCAAATCACAGCCGATCTCATTTTTCAACCTTGACTACTATCCTTAATGGATATTGGAACCAAAAGGTCAAAGCTGGGAATGTATGAAACTGAACTAGTCCCACCAGGTCTGAATTTAGAAGTATTCACTGACAACTGTGCTTCCTCCTCTAGGACATTCCCTTTCCAGAGCAACCAATCCAATTTCTGTCATACAGCACAAAATTGATTCAAATTTTAATATGGCTTTAATGCAGACTGAATCTATTGGCAAACCCAGCATCAAAAAGCAATAATGCATATAACTATTAGTTGGTGTTTCCTCATTGTTAATTAACAATTAATATGTGTTAATGAACACCTATTAGTAACACTTTGAAATCACTCACAGATAATACAGATGAGCCTCATAAACCCTTCTTCCTGGAAAAATGTAAGTATTTTTACAGGTGATAGAACTACTAGCAAGGTTGTATATTAAGAGGAAAAAAGGTTATATATTGAGAGGAAAAAAGAATGCACTCTGACATTAATATTGATAGAAACTGCAAAATGAGCAAAAAGGACAAAGTAAAAGGAATGCTGGCTGTCTCAGAGGAGACTCTATGTCCCCAGTACAGGAACCTCATTATTATTTAATGACCTTAATGGCAAGCCCCTGAGCCTCGTGTATGTCCTTCACAACTAAAGACTAATTACAAATACAACCCAGTAAATCTCAGCCATGAAGCATTTGAAAGCTGTTAGCTATTTCTTCTGCTTTTGACTTCATGTATACAGTACAATAGTTCTGCAAGACAGCACGGTAAAACATACAACATTCCATGGGTCCCAAATACGAATCATAGCATATGGTCTTTCTGCTAAAAGATGCCAGAGGGAGACAGGGAGGGAGAGAAAGCCTCTCATGCTAAGGGACAGCACAATTTAATCATTTTATACATTAAAAGTAATTGAAACAATTTCTTCCAACTGTTTTTCAATGAGAGCTCTACTGGAATAAATTTGTATAAAAACTGGCTACTATTGCTGTGCTAACAAAACTGATACATTGCTCAGCTGAATCCGCGTGTGTGCAAACATGTTTGTTTAGTTTTTTTTTTTTGTGAAATAAGAAAAGGTATACAAAATGAAAAAACAGAGAGAGATACAGTCTAAATTCCAGTAGCATTTACCATGGCCAAGAATAATAAAATCTATACCAAAGAAAGAAGAGAAAACAAATGAGACCAATACAACACATCACACATTTGTAGTACCACATCATCCATTTTCATCCAGCTTCTGTGCCTCATCCTGCAAAGGACAACAGGTTTGTTGTGTTTTGGGCTTTTTTTAGTTTAAAAAGATGCCTACTTTTCAGACCACTTTCTAAAATGCTTGTTTTTCTAGGACACAGAGTTCAGCAGTTATATTTTTGGGGATGACATAAAAAGGTAAGCAACGTTTTTGATTTGGGCTGATATCAGTGCATGCAGAACTCCTTCGGCAAAGCACATGGAAAGCTGCTACAAAAGAACAGCTCTGGGACAGGCCATAGAAATACATTCAATGAAACAGAAAAAAAGCAATGGTGAAGCAGATAAAAATATGGAGGAAAACAAATAAAGCTACATAAACCCTTAAATTATTATGAAATTCACAAAAACTGCTGTCTGAATTCCTTCAGTTTAACAACCATGAGGATAAAGCAATTGATAGAGGTTGCTAAGCACAGACAAGCTGACTCAGAAATCTTTCCAAAGGCCTCAAAATTGCAAATCTAAAATAGCAGCCTACAGTTCCATTAAATTGTCTAGGAAAATATAATTTTGTTCTGATTCACTGTCCACCTTTGGTAGATAAGGACCCACTGAGGAAACTATTTTAGAAAAACAAGCAAGAAAAAGACATTATTGTAGGCTATGAATCCTGGAAAGCATGACATATAACTCTAATTCTTAAGGGACAGGATGTTTTTTTCCTAATTTTGAGCTGTCTGTCACTGAATTGTCCGTGGGAATAGTTGAGGTCTATGGAACTGAACTACAAAGGTGCTGGACAAAAAAAGGAAAAGTAACCATAAAAAGGCATTTTATTTTCTAGCAGACCTGCATTTGTAGAGACAACATCAAGTCTTTTGCCAAAGCTGATCAAGGAGGATCTCTCCAAATTGAGGGGGAATTGTTGGAGGTAACAGACAAGGACAAAGACCCTGGACAGCCTTTGCATGGCTGTGCCTTTCACAGCAACTGCTACTCCCAGGTGACAGGAGACAGCAGTGGGTGAAATATTTTTATTCCCAACCATGATACTAAGCAGGAACTGTACTGGCAGCTACCCCGGACTATTTAAGTCTGTAGAATCTGGAAAGCTAGAAATATCAAACACTGCCTTCCTTGGCATTACCTCATGATTACTTCACTCATCACTGGAGAATGTGGAGGCAAAAAGGTTTAATATAAAAATGGTTGTTGCTCTCCCTAATGATTCCAGAGGCTGGGAATGATATAATCTCTTTGGAGATGATATAATCTCTTTCATATTTATTATATTTCTGCTATAAAGCATACAAATTAAACTGATTGCAGGAAAGAAAAAAAAATCTTGAATGACAAATAGGAAAATATCCTTTCTTTATAATCAAAAACACCCTCTTCACTACTGAATTGCACCCACAGCTTTTTTAATTGCAAAAATGCCCCACATCATTAGTACAGGAAAATAACATCTATGGTGGGATTTAAATCAGCTTGCTTTAATGCTCTCCAGTTTTGGTGTCTGTACTAAGTTAGTGATTTAGACCAATAGAGACACAGTCATCTCCAGGTAGAGACTCAGCAAGTTGATCTCAGACACTTCTGGGTTGGGATGAGTCATACCTTGGAGGTGCTGTCCTCTCTCCATTGATTCTCCAGACTATCATGGCTAATAATCGCTGATTAAATTAGCTTTCCTGAATTCGTCTGATCCCTTTTTGGCCACATTTATATCTTGGTCTCCACAACATCCTGTGGAAATCAGTTTTGTAATTTAATTAAACGTTATACAATAATTTCATTGGTGACCCTCTTTCTGGCACTGTGAGAAAGAGTGACTATTTTTTATTCACCTGCTCCTCATCAGACATGAAATAGCCAGACTCTGTCCAGCCTATGTGCCACATTTCTAAACAATTTTACTCTGTTTTTCTAGGCTTTTTACAAACTTATTAATTCTTTACCATACAAGTGACTATAATTACAGATAGAATGCTCCACATGCTTATAAAACAGAATACATTTCTACATTTTTATACTAGTTCCTAGATATTTTAGCTGCTATTTGATATGAATTGGTAATTTCAGAGATCTGTCCTCATTGATTTCCATTTCCTCTCCCAATTTCTACTTGTTATAGTCATCAGTGTATTTTGTCCCACAGGCATTCTCTTCTTTTTATTACCAATAAATCCACCTGACATTTTATATTCCCAATATTCAGTATGTTATAATCATGTTGTAGCAATTTATAGTCAGAATTAAATCCTATTGTTAAGAGTAATCTCAAATCATACACAAACCTTCTCACTTCACTAGACAATTCCACAAGTAATTTATGAATACTTTTCATTTTTTATCCCATTCTTCATAAATTGCAAAAATGCGTGATGACTGTTTTTATGTCTACTACCTTTTAGCATATTATGTGTATATAAGCACTACACATAACGTGGAAAATTTAAAACTAGAAAGAAAATGCCTTAAACATATTGTTATCATTAAAGGCTAAAAACTTGATAAAATATTTCATAGAGTCCTGTATTTTAACCCCCTAGAAAGAAGTGTTGCCATCATTTAGGGCAGAAAAAGTATGATTTCACACCCAAATTCCTGGTTCATCTCCAGTATTTGTCATTGAACAAGAATACAGATTTTGGATGGGCACCTGGTCTTGATTCAAAGTCTTGATTGAAAGCAACAGATAATCCACAGGTCTGCAGCTGGACCAGGCCCTGCTTACGTTAAATGCTGTGCTGGTAGAGCTGTTAATTCTCTCTGGTGTGACAACACAGAAGAAAAGTTAAAATAAATTAAGGCTGCAGTTTAGGAATAAGACAAACAACGGAATAAAATATAATAATAACAAAAAAATTCCCCAAATCCCCAGAATCCAGCATCACAAAACACAGTAATGTTAAAAACTGTAGTGGCACTTTGCAAGAGTTTGGAACACGTACTAAATCAAATCAGAGGACATAATATAAGAAGAGTTCCCTGCCAGAAGGCAAAACTGTTTGAGCTAGTTATACTTGTAGCAGGGTTTGGGGTTTTTTTTCCGTTTATTTTTATTTTTTTTAATTTATTTTTTTTATTTCCCTCAACTACTCCCAAAAGATTCAGTATAAAAAAACCTGTTACAGAATGGCCTCTGGAAGTGAACAAGGCTCCAAATGATGGGCTTCTGATAGTGATATTTTTCAATCTCCAAGACAAAAAGGAGTACAGAAAAAATGATATTCAGGAAACCTGCTTTTCCATAGTGAAAAACAATCCCTTTATCTTTCCTGATCAGAGTAGCCTTGTTACTGTGACCAAGCAAGGGAGGGGAGCGAGTGCATGTCATGAAATAGAATCAAGAAAAGGGATCAAAAATCTCTTTTCTTGCTTATAAAAATCTGCATTATTATTATTTTTGGTGGGAAATGTGCATATCTTGGAAAAATAAAATGTAGACTTCAAGACCAGCTTTACAAAAAACAAGCGATACAAGGCCAGCTTTACAAGAAACATGTAAGTGCTTCTGTGGGTCTGGACTGCTGGCTAATGTAAGTACTGCTGCCTAATTGCACTGGTTCATTTCTATTCAAGTAAATCAAGGTGATGTTCAGTACAAATGTATCAAGCATCTCTCTGGCAGCTTGAGTGCTCTTCAGAAATCTCACCAGGTACCTAAATAGCTATGCAAATCTGATCTCAAGTATTTAGTTGCTGCATTCCCTGTTCAAAATGCAACTTAAACTCTGTCACCTTTACTTTCTAAGAATACAACACCAGCATACAAAGCAGGCCAGACACTGAACTTTATAAGGCTGTGAATCTGTGCCTTGGTACCTCACGTGGTACCATTTCTTAACATTCTGAAGGTCCCAGTTTCTCACACACTGCCACTGCAAACCTGTGAAAATTCAGGTTGGCATTTGATTCTTCATGAAAATAGCCAGGCCTGTGAATAATCCTGTATTCTACCAGTGTTAGTCCTGGGTAACTGTGAGTGCTGAGCTGTGAGTGCACATTGACAGACTGTGGTACAGCACGTGCCTGAGCAGCCTGGTGAAAGGATGGGCTATAAGTGCTGCTGAGAAACAACACCACATATAGAGATGTACACACACAATAAATATAGGCTAAGCTGGTTTTATTATAGAGATGTACTTAGCATTAAGGATGCCTGCACAGCATTACCATGGCTCTGCTCTGAGACAAGTAGGTAACAGCAAATTGATTGTAAAATCCCAGGCCCAGGTTGTCCCTCTTCTTCTTCCTTGTCCAGTCTTTACCCTGTACTCTGGCTGCCTGGCTGGCCAAGCCAGTCCCACTAAATCTGTACTAGCTCATCCTGGCTCTTTCTCCCACTTTCCTTCCCTCCATCCTTCCTATCTGGTTCTTACTCCCTACCCAAGGCCAATTCTCATCACCCCTGGTGTTTTATTTGTACTTTATATTTTCCTCCTCTGACTTTCCATCAGCAAAAGCAGTGAGAGCAGTGGTGTTCATAGCATGCAAGATGGATGCAGAAGGACAAAAACCCAGGTATGCTTGTTTAAGCTACAGTGGAATTCATCTGGGCAACATCTTGTTGACATTTAAACAGTCTTGACATCTTCAGGCACAAAGGTAACACAACCACTCCCAGAGAGCAGAGAGGGATGTGTGCCCAGGCTACCAGCAGGGCTGTCAGCATCACTCAGAGAGGCAGAGGCTGAATGGGAGGCATGGCAGCAGGATGCAGCATGTTAAATGATGCTGAAAACTCTAAAATATTGGAGAGAATTTTATGTCAAAAATAGATTGTAAAGCCAAAGAAACCCAAGCCAGCCATGAAAGAAACACCATGGTTTACAGGTTGGGGGTGGGGGGGCAGATGAAACTGGGAGGGTGAGACTGATAGCAAATGTTTCTCTCACACCTGGGTAAACAATCTCCAAGTACCCTAAAGCACCACAGACTGGTCAGAGGAGAAAACGCTGAAGAAGAGAGCTGACGTTTCCCAGTAGAGGCTTAAACTGGTTGTGTTTGTTTTCCCCAGAACAAATGCAGAAATGAACCTGACTTGCAGTTGCTGATGCCAGTCTGCCCCTGATCAAAGGATATAATGAAAATGGAAAAGGCAATGAGGCAGATGTCATGTCACTAGCATTTGTACTTTCTCTTTCAAAAACTAAGTATACTTCTCCCAAAAAAAAAAACAAACCAAAAACCCCAAACTTTTCAGAACATCTAGGAAAAACCTTTTTTAGGGTTAAGAGCAGCATTCAATTTACTTCTTTGCTCTGCTCGCCATATAGGTCTGTTTCAAAAAAAAAAAAAAAAAACAAAAAAAAAAACAAAAGGGAAAAAAATCTTAGATCTGACATGCATGGGAAAGCCCTGAGGAGCTACAATCTCCAGAATACCCAAATAATTACTATATGGGAGTTTCCATGAAATTAGTGCCTGCCTCCAAATAAAGCCATTTGACAGTTGGCTTATTCTTCACTAATGTCATGGTCCCACCCTATTTCGCTATCTGTGCTCCAAACTTTATTAGAAACATTTTTTTCTTTAGCTTGAAAAGAGTTGCACTGATTTATGACTCCAAGAAGCTGGCCAGAATCCAGAAAATCATCCAAAAACCAGCCTTTAACTTAATCTGTTCCATCATGAAAATGAATTAGTGTGTTTTACAATATTACTAAAGATTACAGTCAATAACAGAAATGCCACAATTTAAAAAACTTTCATATGATCAGGAACAACAGAAAACTGAGCAAATGTACTATTAGTGACAAACCATTTAAAATTACTGCAAAGAAAAACAAGAGAAGACTCTACTCTTCTAACACAGTATCCATAAATCATACACAGAATAATAACAGGGAAGTCATCATAGTCAGTAGCAGGGAACTAGATTAATCCAGATTATTTCTACCTGTGTGGTAGCCATTAGAAGTTGGATATCTGATCTAAACTAGTCATCAAGGCTCCAATGTGCAATGGAGAGAAACAAGCACCCATTTCAGCAAGAAGCAATTCATTCCATCCTAAACTATATATAAAAGGTGACTGGCATTAATTGCTCTCTGGAAATACTTACTCTTGTTTGACTAACAAAAAAAAAATCTACACAATTAGTTTAGACTAAACATTTAACTCCTAGACAGCTAAAAAGGCAAGAAAAAATATTCTACCCCCTGAGCTCAGACTGAGACGACTCTCCCAGTTTGGGGACAACTGCAGAGCCTTCAGCCAAACTGTGCTTCACACCCTGTGACCCAAACCTTGGCACTGCCTGGTTGGTGAAGCCCAGTGAAGGCAGTGGAGCTCTGCTGAGCTTGTGGGACAAAATACCAGCTCAACATTACAGCAGCCCCTACACAGACTCTTCCCAAGAAACTCTTTCTGCCAATACAGCCAGTGACCAACCAGCTTCAAACAGCAGACATACTAACAAAATCATACAGATTCATGTTCTCTGATTTCTCTGAACCCGGTCATATATTCATGCAGATAATAAGCTTCTCTTAGATGACAGAGGACCATGTTAACTTAATGATTTTTAAAGGTGTTTTTGGCAGGTTAATACCATTGCTGACACTTCCATGGGGAATGACTTAGTATCAACTGGTTCCAGTCCTTGGTAATTAATTTACAGGAAAGAATATAACCATTTCTACAGTATTGTGCTTCTATAATTCTATAAAATATTTTTTTATTAATGCATCAGTAAAAGTTAACTTTAGAAAAGAGCATCTATCTGGTGTTACATAAAGAATTAGTTGTGACATCCTCACTGCATCTACAATGCTTAGTTTGGAGCACCAAGAGAGAGGGAAGTATCCTGAAAATCCTATTTCTCCAAATAGCACAGGTCATTTTGACATTTTAAATAGGACTAACTTACTAGGCATCTGAGCATACTGTAAATTGACTAAATGTGTTGAAGCACATCCAGTCACAGCCAAGGGTTCCAGTTCAGACACCATGTAACTCTATTTACAGGTCTTGTGACATGTTTCTCAAGATTCTTGTTTTTCTTCAAGAATTGTCCTCTGAATATAGAGGCATGCAACCATCCCTAACTTCAGCCTTACTTCTTTGATTTGCTTTCAACCATGACATATACTAACTTTGTCCTTGCTTTTGTTCTCTAAAGCAGTTTATAAAACTTGAAAAGAAAAGGAGTGCTTTGTATCATATGGAAAATAACTGTGCTGTAAGGAACAATACCAAGGCTGAAAAGCCTAAAATTAGACCTGCAAGCTTTGCTTTCATTGGCAGCGATGTGTGAACATTCATATTGTCCCAATCCCACATTCTACCTCTTTATTCTTGCTAAACACACTACTTTCTGTAAAGCACTGAAGTTTAAAATTAGCAAACCTGTCTGATTCAAGGGTATACTGACCTTGGTGATGGGCTATTTTGATCACCTTTAGGCCTTAATAGTGAATTACAAGATCAGCTATTTTCAAAAGAAGCAAAGAAAAAGCGCTTGCAGAACAAAAAACTGAACATCTCTGAAATGGTGCCTGGAATAATATTGCAATTTCTAGCTTGCTTTTTTTTTCTCCTAAGAAAACTCAAAAGCAAATCTAAAAGCTGTATTTCTGCAGAAAGCCTGTATAAAGTTCCTGGGGCTGGGCAATGTGGGACTAACAGGGATAATTTAGTCATAACAGGTTAGTGTCTATGATATACCCATTCCCTTCTCAGCTATGCTCCTTCAGCTCCTGCTTCAGTCAACAGGGGAGATAAATAAGAGCAAAATGTATTCAGAAGGTCAAACTTCATGGATTTTCAAGAAAGCCACAGAGAGGCTAAAGTGAAACCAATGCTTGCTACTGCCTTAAGTATAACTCAAGCAATTGCTAGTGTAGTGTTTATTTTGAGTGTCTCCTTGTGGAATTTCAGGATAAAATATGAGATTGGCAGTGAGCCTGAAGGGGGTATAGTCAGAGCAGTCCAATTTCAACAGACTATCAAGATGAACTGTGGGGAGTTATTTTACAGGTTTATGGCTGTAGCTCACTTTGAAGCAGAGTGTTATTAATATTTGTAGAGCACTATGATATAAATAGCAACACTACATCCACCACCTAGATACCTGTGGTATGCTCTGACAGAGCACTTTTTACATTACTAAATACCATTAAATGTGCCCCAAATGCAATGCTTGAGATAGGATATTAGATAGAGATGTAATGCAACAGTTATTTATGCATCAAAAATGCCTATGCAAAAATGCAGCACTAACATTAGCAGCCTTAGGCACTAACTCCAGGGTGATTTTCTGTCAGAAACCAGAATTAATTCTAACACTGTTACAGCACAAGGAGCCAAATAGTTTCTTGGAGTTAGGACCAGTGGAAGCCTAGATAATGCTGGTCCTGAACTGTATTCAGTGTTTCCCATTGGAAAATCTGTGGCCATAAAAAGTAATGTTTTCAAAGTAAGACAAAGAGCAGCTGGAGAATTCTATTTATTTCATCACACTTGTCAGTATTTCCTAATGTTTCTTACACCCTGGAAACAGCATAGGCTGTCCATCAAGCTTTGCTTACCAGCAGCAAGCTCCACAGGTCACATGGTGGCATTTCAGACAAAGCTGAGCTTTTGGAAAAAGAACGGAGGCTGATTGTGCCACTGAGACAAAATGGAGATATTAACTACCAATTAACCACCAATTACCTCAGGAGCAGCAAGGAAACCCTGAGAAAGGTAAATACACCTTTCTCAGGATCGGGGAGTTTTGTCCTAGTTCCAACCTCAAGATGAGGTAATTTCTTCCTGGGACAGCCCTTCTTTTGTGTCTAATAAAGCCAGGTAATTGCATCCTGGATTTCTTGGGTAGGAACATGATGTGCAGCAAGACCATTTATGGTGCTGTGGCTTCAGTTCAGGCTTAGCTTTCTATTCTTACATATAGAGGAGTCATTTTACTCCCTTGGTAACTGGCATTTTTCAAGTATCTGTAATTCCTTTAAACACTTCTAATGATTTAATTGTTATGAACATGCTTATACTTGAGCAACAGTTCAAATTAAAATCGGTAGTGGATATGAAACACACAAGGCATTTCTGAGAAATCCAACATGACAATATTCTCATTCCTTCCTTATTCTTCAGAAAGCATCTTGTTAATACAGTTATGTTTCCAATGAATAATAATTCCCTAGAATAAGAGTATTTATACATGGAACTATCTTGGAATAGCATTTCCCAAAGAACATCTGGAACAGGAGAACTTCTCTTAGCAATTCACTTTACTACCAAAAATGTGTGCTTTCATTTTTCATAGAATCATATATTTTGGCTTGCAAGAGACCTTAAAGATCATCCAGTTCCGAAACCCCTGCAATGGCCAGGGACACCCTTTGCTAGATCAGGCTGCTCAAAGCCCCATTCAGTCTGGCCTTGAACACTTCCTGGGCTGTGGCACCTACAACTTCTCTGGGCAACTTATTACATTGTCTCACCATGCTCATAGTGAAAAATCTGGTGTGGGCACAGCCAGCCAGCATGAGATGTGAAAAATTAGTGAAAAATTTCTTGCTAACATCTAATCTAAACCTGTCCTCTTTCAGTTTAAAGCCATTACCCCTTGTCCTATCACCCTATGCCCTTGTAAAAACTCCTTCTGCAGTTTTACCCCTTTTGGTGCTGGAAGGCTGCTATAAAGCCTCCCTTACAGAAGGTTTAAGACACATGGACCTGTATTCCAGAAGCAATAAATTTCATATTATTTATTAATTGTTACAATGGATTATCAGTAGTAGGATTCTTTACAGTGAGGGTGATGCAGCACTGAAACAAATTGCTCAGAGAAGTTGTGGATGTCCAATCTCTAGAAGAGTTCAAGACCAAGGCTGCATGGGGCTTTGAACAACCTGGTCTAGTGGAAAGGTCTGTTCCACTCCAAACCATTCCACACTGGAAGGAGAATTACCAGATAAAAGTAATCAAAAGAGTTAAAGATTCTGCAGTGAGCTATAGATTCCTTTTGTAAAAATTTAAATTAAATTAAATTAAAACTACTTTAAAAGAATTCCCACAGTTCCCTAAATCCCCACATAAGCTATGCACATCGGTGCTGAATACCTTATAAATTTATATACTCCATACTGTACCATATGGAGGTTCTGCACAAATGTTGGAGGTAGATCTGCAAATTCCTTCATGAATAGTGTAGGTAAATGTAATTTAGGCTCTCCCAGAGCCAACTTACAGAGCAGAGGTAATGGCACAATATCCTGAGTCTGTGTGTGACCCAGACAAGCATGAAAATTTTTCTCCAAAGTTCACCCAGACCTCAGGAAAATGCAAGGTTAAACTTGTGACCTGGACATAACTGAAGTGGGATGTTTATATCTTAGGGAAAAATGTGTCATCATTCAAGCTGTCTGTGCAGTCTTCAGGTTTGCAAACCCTTGGAGGATCTTCATGGCAGGTGCCAGCTGTCACCAAGTGGTGGGTGCTGAGGTGAGTGCCACTGGATTTCAGAACTGCCCCAGCTCCTGGGCTTGTCCCCAGCACAGCTCTCCCCAGCCTGCCCAAGGCAGACACCTGATGCTGGCTCTGCCCACACCAGATGCAGAAATGGGACCTCAGCAGCATCCTCTGTGCTTCACTGCACACCACCTACTTCTCAGCCAAGAAAATATGTATTCCAGTCAAAAGCAGTCTAGACATAAGGTAATATATGCAATACAGATGCACAGGAGATTATATCTGACACAAAACTCAAAGAAATCATCTGATAAATTTAGGAGAAAAAAATGAGAGTTGAGTAAGATAGTGACTATATTCCTATCATAATCTTTTTAAAAGCTACTTCATCTGCTCACCACAGGAAGAGCTGCTTGCCACTTCCCACCAGCCATATTCTGCTTTTCCACTACTTGCAGCTTGTTTTGATTTTGGCTGTGTCTAATCGATGCAAGCTGCCCAGGAAGAGAGGCAGGCTGATCATTTCCTCCCTGCTTGTTCATCTATTCCCCTGGGAACAAGTTCTACTGCAGTGACACATTAGGACATGTGCTGTCAAAGGGCTTCTGGCAGAAAAAGTGAAGTATCAAGTGGCTGAGCCCTTTCAGCTAGCCATGGGATGCAGGGCTGTTCCAGCCAAAGCGAAGTCCCACTACAGCTGAAGCATACATTTAGATTTTTCATTTTGAGTGATAAAAAATCCCATTGAATAGTCTGCTACAGAGGCAGAGTAAAACTGGCAAGTTTGTTTGTTAAAAAACAACCAGAGTTTGCAGTTCTACTTTTAGAATACACACCTAAGCTGGAAAGTTTTCTGTATGAGCTCCTGAGTCTTAATGTGCTGAAAAAAATTGCATAACCAACTCTTAAACATGGCAAATCTTCTTCTTTTGTCTTCCATAATGTGGACTTGGACAGCACTTAACAACAGCTTGATGGAGCCTGATGGAGTTGAATTGGCTTATATCCAGCATGGCTGGTGCTCAAATGACTCCATTTTTAAAATGATTTGCCATCATAATAAATGGGAAGTTATGATCACCCACAGCTGGCCAAAGAATAAGGGATTTTTCAAAGGAAAAACAGGAAGTACACAACTTAAGGACTTCATTTTCTTCTCCTCTAGTACTTTTAAAACCACAATTTTTACCAGGTATTAGGCTTTACATTGTCACGCCCATGCCCCTCTGAAACAAGGGAGAGTGGATAATAGCCACTCCTGCCAAGGCTTACTGCAGAGACAAATCTCAGGCACAACCCTTGGATTAGCAGAATGCAACTGGTTATGCCTGTTCTCTGAGTTGTACTGAGAAATCCTAACATTCACAGTCACACTAAATTCCAGGTAATGCTAATGTCCAAGGGAAAAAGCTACAAAGCCTGTCTAAAATGGAATGTTTCTGTACATTATAGAGCTTTACCATTTAGCTGTATGGTACAAAGCACAGGGGTCAGTCTCATTCTTCTTTCTAAAGGATAACTTCAAATGCAAATGAGAAACTGCTCTGACTTTATTTTTTCATAGAACTTTTAACAACATTGCATGCATGTGCAATGAGCATGTTGACACCTGTATTTTTTTTTATGCAAAAGCCTAAAGAGGAAAAATATGTCAAGGACTATGGCTTAACTAATAATTGAAACTGACATAAGAATTGTATGTAAATGCAATATAATGACGTAATTAGTCCAATGTAATTAAAACCCAGAGATAACAAAGAGGTGCACCTCCTCACTCTCTACTTGAAGAGCCCAGTCCATGCTCTGCAGTTCACTCCTCATCAGATTTAGTCCAAGTGGATCATCATTATCACAACACCACCCACAGATCTCACCAGCAAAAGCACAGGAAACTGGGAGACATGTAAATACCTGCTTGTTTCCATTTCATAAACATTCCAAAATTAGACTGCTGCTGCTACTAATGATTTAAATATAAGTTATAAAATATTTATTATTTTTATTACTTGTTACTTACTATTATTATTCAATAATTTTGTTAAATCTTTAGTTCATCAACTACACACAAGCACATGCTCCCATAACAATTTATAAGGTTTGCCAATATTACTAAATTGCAATGTTTAGCTTCCTACCAAATACCTCAGAGAGCCAAGAGGAAAGACAAGCCTCAGGAACAGGTCACAGGCTGATCACAGCTCTGTACTGCTCCCATTGCACCATGGGATGATTACACACTGATTTTAATCTGACACAATCCAGTTCTCCTGCCAAAAAGGGTTATACTCTGCAAAGAACCATATTCACTTTTGGAAAGAACTCCTTACCTAATGTCTTGTGTATATCCCAGGATTTGTGTGGCCACGTGCAAGGTAGATAAGAAAAAACTGGTCATGCGTCTTTACCCAGACAAGTCAAAAAAGGGTCATTTGGGTGAGATAAACCACAAAAACAATAGGCCATAAAGCCCTGCCAGGAAAAGCTGGGTTAGCTGGAGGTAAAGTTCAGCTTAAGCTGGTGCCATGTTCCCGCTCCTGCTTCCAGGAGCAGAGATCACCTGGCGCTGGGGCAATTAGGCATAGCCCAGACAGACTGGAGCACACCAGCGTCACACCAGAAGTCCAATGGGACGCTGCTTTCATCCAAATGTTTAGTCCTGTGTCTTCTTTCTTTTAAAACCCCAGATGTGGTCACCCCCCTGCAAATCTTGTACTACTTGTCTCTGGCAGAAGACAGTCATCAAAATGGGAATGATATCAGAACTGTGTGAACAACTCTTTTGAGGCAGAGATTGGCCTTTACTCATGTATGGCACTGAAATACTTAGAACTGAAAAATTTACACAAGTTGCCAAATGCTTTTCCACCTTGACTTGCAACAACTAGAAAATGTTTGAGGTTTTGTACAGCCTCTTTAAATTTATCAGTGCTAACTGAACTCCTCCCATGACAGGAACTTCAGTTTTAGCACTGTGGCCAAGCACATGCATAAAACAGTTTCTACAGTTCTGAGAATAAGGGTTTGGGAGTCCACCCTCTGCTTTGCCATCAATTCTCTAAAAGCTCTTGGACAAGGTACCTTTCTGCCTTCTGCATCATCACCACGTAATACTAAGTGAATGAAATCATGCTAAATTCTATAAATTTGCCAATATTGTAGTTGCCATATCCCATTCAAAACTGGCATCAACAGTGAAAACATACATGGCACATAAATACAAATGCAAAACAATGAGCAACTTGTCACACAAATTCTTCAAAATCAGCTCTCCAAACAGGTTTTTACTTCAGAAAAGAAGAATTTTTAAGAACAGCTGTTCAGTCATAAGATCAATGAATCATATGATGAGAGAACATATAAAGTCTTATGCAAATACTTCACATTTTATTTTCCAATCCCTCTCCCCACTTAGTTTCACGTCCCAAATGCCTTTGGATGAGCAAATTCCCCTGCACCCACACAGAGCTCACTGTCAGAGAGAGCCTGCACTGGGGGTGTTTCTGTGGTCATTTTTAGGACTTGTATGTGACTTAAAACCATCTCAATTCTCCTTCCTTTTCTCCAACAGCTACATATATCACCCATCTGACACACAGTATAAGACAAGTTATCACAGCTCAGGTAGGCATTGGCAGTTCAGTAGGAGCTTCCCTGAGCACCTAAATCAGATGCTTCTGCCCTGGCACAGCTCCGATACAGCTTGTCTGTTACTACATCAGCAGGAGCAGTTCAGAGAAAAGTGGCAAGAATCAGATGGATTTATCATTAAATTCAATGCCTCCTGCAAATTCAGATTTTCCCTGTGGAGTTTTCTCATAACACCTAAAAAATCACAAGAAGTAGTGCATCTGTTGGTACTTTTCATATTAATCACCCTTTTGGTGAGAGACTCCACTCAGTGTTTCCTAGATGTTGACACCTTTGCCTTCTGCTATCTTCAAATGTTATGCTACTCCTTTTCCTTGCTCCCTCCTTCCTTTTTGATTCATTTAAAATGAATCTCCCTAGCACTGAAATCGTCACAGATCTGATCCTGCCTACATCTCTGACATGATTCATGATCACACCTTCTCCTTTCCCCGAGTCTCATCTCCTTTAGGCTAAGAGCTTGCTGAACACTTACACCTACACTTCCAGTCAACTCTGTGTGTTCAAAGCAACAGATTTCCCCATGTATTTAAATCCAGCCACTCACAGACATGTTTTGGTGGTTTAGCATGTACTCTGCAGTATTCAAATCCATTCCTTGATCCAAATTTTTTATAGTAGGGATCAGACAGATCAGCTCAGAGAATGAGTCCTTACATTTGTATGGCCTTGGACTTTGGTCCAGTTACTTCAGGAAGGGATTAACCCAGAAATCTCCATTTCACATTTAACTCTATGGTATTTTTTCATAATGACCATCAAGCCATCTTTTCATGTGTTCCTAAAGATTTCCTGATGTCAGTATTTGTCAATAGTGCTGCTAATGCCACTGCCCACTGATGGCACAGATTTCTTTTCACTGTACAACCACATCTAACTCAATTTGACTGTAATTTGAATTTTTAAAGAATGGCAAAGTAGCATAGCAGTTGTCAGAGGGTGACTTTGCTTTTGTAACTTGTATGAATTTGCTACCTTTTTAGTTAGTTTGTTTCTTTCTCCCAGACTCAATGTATATGCCAGAGTACCTCATTAGTCAAGAGTGATACCACCAACTTTGCCCTTTCAGAACAAACCAAAAATGCTAATTTCTGCAAACGTCTTGAAGGTATTTTCAAAGGAAAACAGAAGTAAAAGACTGAAATGGCTGCAAGCTGCCGTGTAGTCTTCGTAGACTTGAGAATCTCATAAGTTAGAGTGACAAAATGCAGAGCTGGAAAAATAAGTGAATGTGTTAGTTGTCTCACACAGGTTCAGATGTTGAAGACCTTCTGAATATATCAATACTGGCAACAGTAAATGGACGGGTTTACTGGGCAATACAAGAACTACAATCTCCAGCTATCTCTGTTACATACAACACCAGAACAACCTTGAACATTTCATGAACTTTCTTTTATCTGGAGATGAGCTGACATTGATATATTGTTATTGGTCTTCACTAATATACTCTTGTTGGCAAGAGGGAGATGCTAGCAGCCGAAATGAGTCACATACTGCAAGACCTTGCAATTTATATGGAAAGAAAGTGCAATTTAAAAAATATCTGTCTCCTCCTCAGTTGACTGTGCAATGCAAGACACCCACTAAAACTCAAGTCATAGTCAGACAGTTATTTTTCATGTATTTGAAGCACATGAAGTTGCAGTGTTATTTTTTAATTTTAAATTGACTAGCTTTAATTCACCAACATTAAAAAAGCAATACAAAGTAATGCTAGGACCATTTGATACTGAAATAAAAATTGCTCTTGTATTTTAAATATACCATGGATTTCTCAAGCAACAATTCAGATCTTTGTTACACTGTTTTCATTTATTTATAGTTGAACATTATTAAAAAATCTACAGTTGGTTACAAATATTTGAAGAACGTAATAATCTAAAATATACCTCACAACCAATAGAAGTAACTAGCCAACTGTTCTTTAGCTCATTCTGATCTAAAGAAAGCAAACTGTTTTGTAACTGAAGGACTTGCAGTGATAGGTTTTGTTAAGCAAATTGACAACAATGGCGTTAGATGATAGGTACATACAATAGAACTATTTATAGCACTGTGCAGGAATAAAAACCACAGAGAATATTATCATAAATTACTGCAATATTTTCAGTCTCTATTGAATCTTTTTAGCCCAACATTCCCCATCCCAGGAAAAAAAAAAAGAAAAAGAAGTACATAGGCTTTGTTTCTACTCTGCAGATTTACAAGAACATCTTGGGTCTTGCACTGTGATAAAGAGTTAAAGCGCTGAAGAGAGTGATTCAACAGAAAAAGCAGACAGACACACAGACGGAACATAGCTGTACTGAACATCTGTTTACATTGTACTGTGACTTCTTACGGACTTCTCTTTGAAAGTACCAGATACCTTGTACATATCTAGAGCTATCTACATACAAACCCAGCTGTTTAGGACATATTCTAGGGTATATCTACACCACAGCCCAAGAGCTGGAGAACAGCGTGTGCTTCAGCCAGCTCTCCGCTCTCTGGCTTTGCCACTGGGAACAGCCCCATGGCGGGGAAGTAGGACGTGTGTGAATGTATCCTAATTAGCCCTGCAGGAGGCAAACCCAGTACCTGCTATCAGGCGTGGACTGTCTCAAAGCCACTCCATTTCACCCCTGTACTTGCACCCTATCTTTCTGCACAGGCTGTAGGCACTGTACTTGTCTTGTATGTTGTTAGAATTTTAATAAATTTACCCTTATAGCACTGTACATACAGCTGCACTTTCTGGAACATATGCAAAGGCCAGATCCTTGTTTTAGAAAGCTCACAGTTTAAAAAACAAACACAAAACCACAGCTAAAATGCAAGATGAAGGAGGCATCCAACACAGTTAAACATGCACAGCCAGTATCACCAGGGAGAGGGAGGCTCTTAGGCAACAGGAGACTTTGGAGCAGAGTCAAAGACAGGAAGCAGAGCCAGAGAGGGAGGAAAAAAGGGATCAGTAAAAGCTAAGGATAAGATAAGACATGAGCCAGTTAGTACCTGTTGACACTTCAGGATTACATTTTCGTACAACAGAGTAGGAAGCCTGACGGAGTAATGTCCACCTCTTAAACCATGTAGAAACAAATGTTACTTACTGATCTGTGTTCCAGTAGCACCTCTTTGTGGCAGACACATGAGAAAAATGTAAAAACATCACAGCCCCTTCCAACCAACCTGTTTTCCCAAACAGGAATTAAAATTATTAAATAGCCACTGAACTAAGTATCTAGAACTCACCCAGTGTGGTGACAATTCTTGCAAACAAAACCTATTTATGAAGAATGATCAAGGCTAATTTGTGTTCTTCTTACCATACCTGAGGAGGAAAAGGAGTCTTAGAAGCTACTCCTGCTAAGCACTTTGGCATTTCAGTAATAGTGGTGTATTGTTAGGATTTCACTGACAGGAGGCAAGAATATTTATGCATATGGAAAAAACAGTTAGTGATTATCTGACTCTTTATTTAAGAATGCATGATAGAGTTTTAACATGTAACATACTGATTTCATACTATTCTTCTAAATGTTCTCATTCTGTATGGATGGCAGGGACCAGATTCCAAATCACCTGGAGCTCTATGTTGAACATTGTTCAACGTTACAATGTGGTTTATGCGACATATCTAAGTCAGATTAAAAAAAAAAATACCCAAATGATCCCCAACAACAACAAAATCCTCCCCCCCCCCCCCCCCTTCCAAAAAAAAACCAGATCAAACTTTGTTAGACATTTGAAGATGCAGTCCTTTTGTACAAGCCAGTCTGGTTTGCAAAGATCATCAGTATCATTGGATGTTTCATGCATCAAACGAAAACCACTTTTCAGGCTATCAGTCTTCCAAACTGAAAGCCTTTTATGCCATTCAAAACATGAATTTTAAGAACATTCACAAATACTCATTTGTATGGTTTTAAAAATGTATATTTAAAAAGATAAATGACTGTTTAAAGAATAGTATATATTCTGGTGTAATGAAAGAACATTGACTGTAATGAAATTGACTGGATATGCGCTGGATGTTAACAATAACCACATAAATAATTTTTGCAGCTTTATCTATTATATAAGCTGATTTTCTTTTCAGTGCTAAAAACTTTTTAAAATGTTCACTTTCACTAACATTAGAAAATCATAACTTTTGCCTCTACATATACCAGTTTCTACTAAAAAACAAAAGCTTTTTAATTCTAACTACTAACTGATATCTCATATTTCATTCTCTAAGAGTCTTCAGTTACTTTGTATTTCTAAATATAGCAGATAAGAGTACAGAGAAATATGCTGTATTGTAAGAGCTTTTATAAACAACAGTTTCTAATTTAAGACTACTCCATTCTGAATAAAGTCTAATTAAACCACATATATTCTCAAATGCCGTTCACAAAAAGGGTAATATTCATGTCTCCTCACTGCATTTGATTCCATCTTACAGTGAATGACTTAATATCTACTTTTGAGCAAAAATGTTTTCTATAAAGTGGAACACTACCCTGTCATTTAAAAAATAAATTTTCAGTAACATATTACCTTTGTGAAATTATTTTCAGATATTAAAATCAAGTCATAGGTACTCTACACACACCAGGCTCAACAGCTGATCTATTTTAAGATTTTTTTTTAACTGCTTTAGGGATTGATTGTTCAAGAACTCGTAATTAAGTGCAGAACCATCACATTCTAACACTAAGGATAATTAATTACTAAAAAAGCTTAGCGGGAACAGAGATACATTTTCCATTCTCCATGGTCTTTAAATCAAGACCGATTTTTTTCCCCTCCCCCAAATTTGTATGAAAAAGGACAGCAAAGGCATGACTGAGTCAAAAGCTATGGCCTCTGCTAGACACGCTTAAAATGTTCATTAATCTCCCTTGTAGATTTAAACATTTATGAACCTAAGAGCTTTCTTCTCTAACATACAACTTTCTATTTAGCTAGAAGTTAAAACTAATAAGAGTAATTTTCATCAAAAGTTTTAGAACCTTATATTTATTAGTCTAAAAACTCTGTAAATTTCTGTCACAACCTGTTTTCTTTTTGAGTATATAGTTTGACTTGTACAAAGTTTGAACAACCAAATTAATCCCACTGGTTGATATTATATTGGTTGATTCAACTCATTAGAATTTAAAACAAAGGATACTATTTTTTATGCCTAACTACTGTATGAAAATACCTTGAGAGGACCAAAAACAAATTTTTCAACACCACTTGTAAGTTTTATTATTATGGATCTCCATTTTTAGATCTTTTCATAAATGAACTTTGAGAAAGTCTAAGATAGTGAACAAGAAATTAAGTAAAATGGTTTTTTTTCTGTTATTTAACAGTGCTGCATGATGCTTCTCTGAAATCATCAATTATTTAAGATTAAATCTGCTTTAAGCCAAAAGTGATAAAAGGTCATTTAAACCAAAAAGTTTAGTATCTCATATTTATATAAGTGTAAAAGCAATAGGAATCAGCATTACATCTTTATTCCTGCACATCAACTCAGATTTTTAAAATACAGATTATGTAGATAATCTTCCTCAAAAGGCTTTGTGATGGTAAAGTGATGTTAAAATTTGTTATCTTCCTATTAAGAAATTCTGTTATGATAATTATCTTAAAAGATTCACTTAGTAATCTCAAATTATCACTTCTCGCTATTTCAAAGCTTGTAGGTTCTTGACAAACTCAAGAATGTAGCAAACTCCTGATTTTTCAAAACAGTGAAACTGAGAAAGTTATAATACAGTCCACTATTTTTTTCAGTCTGGGATTATATATATGACTTTATAGGGTTTATTTCAGGGAGAAAATCTTCAAAAATATCTGTAATGTATATTCCTTTGTCCTTGATGTCACAATTTCAGAACTCATACTGCTTAGTTCAAAAAAAGATGCAGTTGTCCTTTCACTCCCAAGGAGCACAATTTATTTCGATTAGCTGTGGGTTTACAAGTTATTTTACTAAATATATTCTGTTCCTTACTTTCCTCAGGGGAATAATCACAAAGAAAAACAGCTTAATATTTTTATAAACAAATCCGTGAATTTGACTATCAAGTGGCTTTTATCTTTTTCTCCTTCAACTGTCTCCCTGAAACTACTTGCTTTTTTCAACTTTCATCTATGAGACCATCTCTAATGATCTGCCTCAATTTCCTACAAGTGTATTATTTTCCTTTCAGTCACATTCACATCCAAATGTGGGAAAGCTCTTGAAAGCAGAGACATAGTTAAAAAAATAAAAAATACCTATATATTTTAGCACTTTAGAACTTAAAAAGCAATATAAATTTGTAGCATTACTCTGAAATTTTGCATTACATGAACAAATATCCTTTTTATAATCTGTTTAATTTTCTTTGAAAAGTTTTATAGCTATTACTCTCAGACCAATAGCATAAAAGTCAAAATAGAAGATTCTCTCTCTATGAATAAAGACAAGTAGCTGGAGCTAAAGTAAGAAAGCGCCGCCCTGTGATGGGAGCCCATCTGGATCCTGACATCTTCCAGCACAGCAAATGCTCACAGCCTTCCCTGTTGGTGCTGTATTCCTGTACCACACAGAGCTTTCAGCAATGCCATGGAGAGAAGCTATGGGGTAAACCATGGTCTTTCCCAAGAAAGAAATAAACAGAAAAGAAAATAACTGGTCAGGTGGAAAGTGATCCAAAAACACAATGAACATGCACAAAAAGAAGGAACAAAATTACATTCTGAAGGAAGAAAAAGCCCAAGCATGTAGAGAATGGCAAAAGGTGTGCAAATGCAGGTAATAACCCAAAAGAAAATGGGGACTGATGAAATGGTCTAGGCTCATTGTAGAGTAGTCTGAATCAAAATTAGGCATGAGAAATAATGCAGAAAGATCACACAGTGCTTTTCTCTGTTAATGTAAGACAAAATTAAAGAAAGCAAAGCATCCATGGGCAATCAAACCCACCTGGAAACAAGCTTCTTTTCAGACCACTCAAAATCAAAGGGTATTTAGCCCCAGTGCACACTGCTAAAACAATACCTATTAAAAACAAAAGGATGAAGACCGGTGCTGACAATGTTTAACATCACAGACAAGGAGCACAGTTGCTCACGGTAAGTGCTGCGTGTTTCAATTCCTAGGACTTTAAAACCAAATCTGTCTACCATACTTTAAATTTTCTAACTCTATCTTCAATTAGTGTACATTGCCG
Organism: Geospiza fortis; assembly: GCF_000277835.1. NCBI lineage: Eukaryota > Metazoa > Chordata > Aves > Passeriformes > Thraupidae > Geospiza > Geospiza fortis. The sequence continues at coordinate 2,988,304 of NW_005054318.1, forward strand.
TTTGATTCACAATTAGAGGATGAGCCAGCACTTTTTGGCCAAGTGACATAAAATTCTGGAAATCTATGGGAATCTGCAAAGGTCGACAGAACTGAATACCTAAAATGGGAGCGTGAGGCACAGATACAATACAAAAAAGCTTAGGAATCCATTGCACAAACAGACATAACATTACAATTCCAAAACTGAAAAACAGAACCAGGACAACAGCTTCAAATATAAACAATTATGGAATCACCCAAAACAAAGTTCACCACGTTCATGCGTTTGTTAAGGGAACCTGCATCCTTAGATTTAGATCCTGCAGCTATGCTGAGTGTATAGACAGAAAGAAAAGTCAAGAGGCCTGCAGCAGCACAATGGTGCTGCAGCTCTCTAGGAGAACCCTGCTGGAAGGAACATCGGGATCCCCCCAGACCCCAGATACGCTGCAGTCAGCAGGATGTCGCAGCCTGGGACACGTGGCGCCTTTTCCAAACAGCACCAGAGCCAGCGGCATTGCACCGCTTCCATCCTGCACAGCCAGCCCCACTCCCCTGCTCTGCTCTGCCCTAGCCTCCCCTCCCCATCACATCCCAGTTACACTTGGCCTCATCATTCTGCCCAGAGCAGAGTTTCCCTTTGGCTGGTGCTGTGGGGTGGCATCAGCTCTGAGTGTTCTGGTACAATACAGCAGGGAAAGGCACACAGGGAACCGCACAATGGGAGCGGCCGCGGCAGAGACATCTCTGGCATTTGCTCTGTGTTGTGAGTTACATAACACTGTGATACTCCGGAGTAGATGCCGCTTGATGACACAACTGATCTGCTGGCAATAGCTGCATGTTCCAGAACAAGGAGCACGTTGAAAAATCAGTGTTGTGCAGGTATACCTTTGTATCAGTCAAGAAGACAGGGCAACCTAGAAAACTGGTTAAGTATTGCAGCCCTATGTCATAAAAGTTTGTGGATAAATAACAAGATTAAGGATTCAGTCCTTAATTAAAAGGCAGTGATAACACATTACCAAGATGAAGAACACGTTTCCTTACTTTTCCTTGACAGCAAATTCAGCCCAGACTACTTCATGCTTGGTTGGAATCGAGAAAAACATAATTAAAGTTTTAATTAGAATTGATCGCAGTCCACACACCTGAAATGGATTGTGCTGTATGAACACTGTACTAGAAGATCTTTCAAGCAAACTGATGTTCTTAAATGAACTATGTTCTTTAAAAAGGAAAGGCATTCTGTCAAGTAATAGGGTACTAGTGAAAACTAATGACTCTGAAAATGTGTGACAGAAACAACTACGAGGAAGTACGCATGCTGAAAGGGACAGTGATTGTGTATTCTACAGAGACTGAGCTTCCACATACACTTATTTTTCTGTGTGATTATCTGTTGCACATCATATTCTGGTTATAAAATATGTCCATCTTTTTATTCTTTATAAAGAGATAGTGATACCTCTGAGATCTGAACTTTCCAGTATGTGAAGGAAGAGAATGTCTATCCAAAGCCACACTAATAACAAAACACTGCTAAAAATATATTGCCAGCAGAATTGTTGGGAGAAGTATCTGTATTGCTTAAACCCATCTGTTACAATAACATCTTCTGTACAAGAACACGGAATTTATTCATGTATTTGGCCTTTTGATAATTGGCTATGGGTTTAATGCCCAAGCAATCACGCTTCAATTTTAATGTAAAGGGCAGGTGTTTTCATCACCCTGTTATCTGCATGTTTGCTTGTCAGCCGAAAAGCCCGGCGGTGCAGGTAAACCCCCTCCCCGCCTTGCTGCACCGCTCCGGGTCGTGCGGGATTCGGGAGCGCGGTACCTGCGCGGCAGCGGGAACTCCGTCCGCTCCGGCTCCAGCTGCCTTCGCCCGAGGAAGGCGCAGAGCCCCGTCCCACCTCGAAAAGCCCCTGAACAGGCTCCTCCAGGGCCGGGGAAGCGGAGGGTCTGCAGTTGCGTAACATCAACCCCCCCTTCCCCTTCGCCTGTCCCTTCCAACCCCCGACGGTTCCTCCGCACGCCGGAGGCTTGCAGCAGCCAGCCCGGGATGGGGCAAGCCAGGGAGGTGCCGGGGGAACACCCAGCAGAGGAAAGGGGAAAGGCTCTTGGCATTGGGGACGGGATGCGAAGTTGGGGTGAGGGGAACCTTGCTAGTGGCTTCAGGCAGGAAGGGGACCGCCTGGCTGGGGCGGGAGGAGGGAGGCGTTCCCTTGTGGGGGCAGTGGGGAGACCGGGGGACTCCGGGGGGTGGGGACACCTCCGGGCGGGCGGGAAAAGCCTCGCACCGGGGGAGCCGGCGGCACGGGCACCGCTGCAGAGGGCAGCGAGCGGCGGGGGCCGGGGCGC
>NW_005054318.1:2990891-2991735 GCF_000277835.1 Geospiza fortis
CCGCAGCCGCGCACATCCCGGCCCCCGCAGAGCCCCCGCGCTCCGCTCCGCTCGGGTCAGCGCGGAAATCGCCTCCCTCGCTTTCCGCCCCGGCTGCTCACGATCTGTCTCAACCTGCTCCACCTTTTGTTTTGATCTTTGGAAATGAATTTCTCTCTCCTGCCGTCTCCTTTCCCTCCTCCTTCTCACGCCTTCGTGTGGGAGATGCCCAGGATCGCACACCAGCTTTTGTTATCTCCTCCCACCTCCATCTTCACTCCGATTGATGCCCTAGTAAATAGCAGGAGCGCGGCACCTCCGCCCCACACCTACCCCGCTACCACCTGCAAACACCTCGCCTGTTAAATAAATTAAACGATAAAATAAAAACATCCCTTACAGATACTATGAAAAGCGATACAGCGATCGCATGGATCGGGAGCACTTTTGCCTCCCTCGTGGTGTGATGACCTTGTGAGGGCTGCTCTGGCGCTTGGTTTCGCACGGTCTTTTTTTCCCTTTTTTTTTTCTTCCTTTCTCTACTGGAAAAAAAAAATCACGCCCTTTTCGCTATCCCTTTTCAAACGAACACGAGCGCCAGACTCCCTCTTCCACCAAAGCGTTTCCAAGCGCAAATTGTTAAGCGACAGCTCAGCTGTTCCTTTGGATGCTGTCGGTGCTCAAATCCGGATCGGTGGGGGATTCGGTCCAATCTCTCCACAGTTGACGGCAAATCGCCGCGGGTACGATTTCCCTCCATCTCGCCAGCGGAACAACTCCCGCACACCGACCGCGCACACCAACTTTCCCGGTGAGGATGATCTCCGACCGCCGAGCAGCGCCGAGGCCGCGCAGCCCACGCCTC
>NW_005054318.1:2992223-3006394 GCF_000277835.1 Geospiza fortis
CCTGGCGTCGTCCGTGCCTTGCCCGCGGGCTGTGCCTCGCTCGGCGGCTCCTTCGCTCCACGCGTGGAACCGCGGTGCGCCCGGCGTGCGGGAACAGCGCGGGCGGCGCGGGGTGATCGCAGAATCACAGAATCAATTAGGTCGGAAAAGACCTCTGAGATCATCGAGTCCAACCGGTGACCAAACATCACCTTGTCAACCAGACCATGGCACCGAGTGGCACGTCCTGTCTTTAACACCTCCAGGGATGGTGATTCCACCGCCTCCCTGGGCAGCCCATTCTGTTATCTAATCACCCTTTCTGTGAAGATTTTCTTCCTAATGTCCAACCTAAACATCCCCTGGCACAGCTCAACGCTATGTCGTCACACAGGCGGTTGCCTGGGAGCAGAGGCCGATCCCCATCTGGTTCCCATCGTGTGCAAGGTGAGGGCAGCGCTGTCCCGCGCCCCGAGCCGCCTGTCGCTGTCGCACGTGTGTGTAGGCGTCACCTCCCATCGCAAGCCACGCTTACACCTCTTGTCCACAAGCTTCTTATACTGTCATGGAAGTTGATGTTATATAGCATAGCTTTAAAACATCATTCAACCCCTGAAATGTGAAATTCATCTGGTCCTGCCCTTCAGGATAAAGGCCAACTGAGGCTGCCCTGCCCTCGCTTTTGTCGCTGTCACTGTAGCAGTTGCTTTGGGGGTAGGAGTAAACCATCAGGGCTCCTTCACAAGACACTGCACAGCGTGTAACGAACTGTAGGTTCTTTCTAAGGCAGAGACGTACATCAGTGTTTACTTTCATGCATGACAAGCTCTGTCACTGACTGTTTACATAAATTAAGCATATTTAGCATGTCCTAAGCACAACACTGCAGAAAGCAGATGGATAGAGCAAGGAGGTGAAAGGGAGGCAAAATAATGACATATATAAGAAAGTGAATTACACCTTTCCTGTTTTTAACAATCTGCTCATTATTTCAGAAAGACAAAAAAGCATGAAGATTGTGTAGTTAGTGATAGATGGAAATAATTTTTCATTTACTGTTGAAATGCCCAAAGAATTAAATTATAACACAAGCTGATGTGTATAAATGTACAGGAAATGACAATATTTTCAGTATGCTAATGTAGACAATTGAATTCATAGGTTATCTTTTTGTGATTGGTGAAAGTCACCAATTTTGCTCCCAGAATTTTTTTTTTGTAGGGCAGCAATTTTATGATTTTATGCCTTTTTTTTTAAATTTCCCAGTGCACCCCTCTCTTCAGTTCATGTTTTGATTTTCTAGATGTGTAAAAATACCGCCTGAAAATGCTAAAAATTTAGTTCTATTCTAGGCTTAGCAGAAATAAACAGGATTTGATACACTTCACTGGGTATCTCTGAAATTCATGTTTTATTTGTTCAGATTAATTCAAATTATTTTCTGTCATCTTCATATTGTGCTATCTCATTGCTTTCTTGGCCTGGCAGATCATTAATAATCATCTCTAGCATAATGAAAGTTAGAATGCCGTAACATCTGCTTCTAAGTTTTAACCACATTGCTCCCTCATATTTTCTGTCTCTTGCTCAGTTCTTCATAAGTTTGTCTTTTACCACCACAGTGCAACATTCACTCTGTGTGACCTATTTTGATTTTGTCCATATTGCAGTTATTGCATGACTTCATCTCATCTTTGTAACTTTTCTAGTGGCAGCAGCAAAGCTATGGAAGTGCAGAGCTCTGGGGTGGCTCTAAACTCAGGGATGTACTTGGTGTCTTAGCTGAGTTTTGTGTGTTCTTCCACAACTGCCAAGGTAGCAATATTTCAGGCAGCTGGCAAGAAAGCTGCCTTACGCTTGATTGTCTACTGTGTGACTGGGACATAGAGAGGATGCCCATTTCCTCATCATTCAGGGTCATCCTTTGCAAAAACCTGAACATTTGCTTACCCTCAAAAAACAGAAATAATAGGTTGAATTAAAAAAAAAGTTGGATAAAAGACATTTAAATAGGACTTTTAAAACATCATAGTATTTTTTCACATCTAATTCAATGGCAGAATTCCCATCAGCTACAGAAAATGTGTAGATTAAGCAGCATAAACTATGTAGTGTGTTTTCATTTATGACTTTCCCTGTCTACATTTATGTAATTCCATATAAAATCAGGTTATTTAGACTGCATTTGCAAATGCATTTGAAAACAAGATCATCCTAAAAAAGAAGTACTCTACAGTATTACTCTAGAAAACTGGCTTATTTTTACATGTGCTACATCACAGAAACAATGCAATTCATAATCCCAATTATACATGGTATATACATAGAAAACCTCTCCATTTGCATTACTAGTGCTTAGTCAAAAACTCCCATGGAAAAGCTTCATTTTGGTGTGGATCAACAATTTAATAAGTTACCTCTTTCTATTCATGGTGTTATCACTAGAAAGGTAATAACGACATTACCAGTGTGTGCTATTATGTCATGTCTTACATGGTGCTGTCCTACACTACATGCGATTCCTGAAGGCTTTTGTGAGTTGGTTGTAAAAGTTTACCAGTTCAGGTTGTTGGCATTTTCAGCCACTTAGCATTAATTTTTTATCTGTGCAAATAATGCTGTATTTTAGACTGTGAAGAATTACATTTGCTACACTTGCTTCTCAACCCCTTGCTTACCAGATAGATAATGGTAGAATTTTCCATTTTCTTGCTATACAGTTCTTTGGATGTTGCAAATGCAACTTATTGTTGCCAACTAATTGTTGCAACTTCAGATGATTTTTTAACCTAAATAACATGATGCTCATAATGGGGCTACAGCAATTTAAAAGAAGTCAGGTCTGACCTAAAGTTTTCTGTTGAAAGTGTATATTTTTTATTTTACCCTCATTATGAACAGTGTAAATATAAGAATTCTTAGCTTAGGAATGAATAGCATAACAGCGTGGGTACCTGCTCTGTTACAGTCTTCCATGCCTTACATGGGTCTTTTGGCTTTCAATCTCCTGAACGTGCTGTTTGTACCTTTGAAAGAAGCCAAGTGAGGCCCTAAGACTCTGATCTTGTCAAGGAAGATAGATAGGCACTTCCAGAAGGAAATTCAAAATCTAATGAAATCGAGGATCCTCCTCCCCTTTTTCCTCTCCCTCCTTTGCACTCCAGAGTAGTCAATTCAATATTAAAAAACACAGTAGCCTCTGAGAGGACTCACTATCTCAGCAGGTGGCTTCTGGTAATGAGATTTTTTTTAATTTTTAATTTAGCATGATCTCCTGTTTTGCAGACATCAGTTTAGTTGCAGAATACCATTTTGGGGTTTGTATTTTCCCCTCTCTCTAATGCTCAATACTTGCTAAGAATGTATTTGCATATATATTTTACGAGAATCAACAACAGAAAAAATATAATTAGAAGGAGTTTGAGTCTATATCTACATCTCTAGCTGTATGCTTTATGTTCTGCCAGGCCTTTTGAAGGAATTATTTTCTTTCTTCTTTCTGTGTTCCCTTGGTGCAGTTTTTGCACACTGAGATGTACTTGTCTGTTAGATGGGGAGCTGAAAGCAGCAATGCGGCTGCAAGGATTGGCAGAAGGGAGCTGCTTCAAGGCTCTGTGATTAAAGGAAGCTGCTGCAACACACTGCAGTTGGAAAGGGGTGAGATTCTTGATGCTCAACAACAAACAATGAGCATGGCTGATTTTATCGCTTTCAAAGTGACTATAGATTGTCTTGCTTCTTAATGTGCTATATATAATTACATGAAAATGACATTTTTATATATATATAATCTTTCATTTTCATCTCTCATTTTAAAATATTTTTTAAAATAATGCCCCTAAGAATACAGATAAAACAAAATGAATTAATTTTACTAATAAATGCAGTTTTTCTTCTTTATGAAATGTAGTGATTTCTTGTGTGCAGATCACCTTTGTTTGTGTCAGACCAAATAAATTATAATTCAGCCTTTTTATTAATGAGACCGTTTATTAGTCTTCAACTTCTTAGGCTCATGAAATGAAATGCAAAGAAAATACCATTTATGTAACATCGTCTCTGATGTTGTATAATACAGTCACAACTGGGGAGTGTGTGCAATGCCTGATTTTACAGCCTACATTTGAGAGCTAAATACTTGTCTATTTGCTTGAATTTCCTTTTATATCAATGAAAATACAAAGAAACTGTAATAGAGTGATTCAGGCTGGGAACCTGGCTAGCAAGAGTCAAGAAAAGAAATATTTAAGTTTAGGCACCTAAATGAAATGTCTGAAGCTAAATGGCATGAGCCCAGGTTTCACTCCAGTGGGCTGCTTCCCACAGAAGCTCTTCCAGTTGTTCTTCTTAAGTGAGGCATTTGTTCAAGTAGAAATAAAAGGTTGACATTTTGGACCTGAGAAATATAAGCTTCAAGTAAATAATGGGTGTTTAGAAGGATAGGAATGACAAAACTTAGAAGCATTTCATTTCTACAAATGTCCTAAACATAGCTTTCCTCTGCCATTTAGCTCAAGGCAGAACTTTTACATACACAGAATAATTCCTGTGAAGTCACGCTGGTCATGTGGCCTTGAGATTTCCAACTTTGTTTGGACTTTGTTTGCTTATTTGATCTGTGAGTGATTGTTCTTAGCTAAATATTATAATGATAACATGGAAAAACTGGAACACAACTGTAGAAGTAATAGCAAATCATGAAATTAAAAATAGAGGAAAAGGCCACAAATTGCAGCTAGGTTAGCAGATATATTACTAATGGAATTCTTACTTTAACCAGCACACATCAAAGCAAACAAGAGTCTACCTAACCTTTTCTGACACCAGATTATCTTACTCAGCTTTTCATTTGTGTCATTATTTTTATTATTAATGTTTTTCATAGATCTGTATAATTCATAATACACTTCAATGCTGCGATATGAGTGTATTTTCTACTAAAAAAATGGTGGGAAGGGTAGATGGAGTATAAGCAGACTGTTTACTTGCCTATGGACAAAATGTACTCACAACTTGGTGGACACCATAGGTAGTTACCTTTGTGTAATTAAACTGCACTGTGAGACATGATGACTTCGTATAATAGTCTTTATTTCAGAGGTAATACTTTTTAATATGATTTGGTTTGAGAGAGCAGCAGTGAATCAGCACTCTTGGCCCATAATCACAAGAGCAGGATGTACAGCTAAGAGCAGAGATGCATCTCAAAAAGTGGGCTACTGGACATAAAATCAGTTCAGAACCAATAGACAGAAAAGAACCATCAGAGAAGAGACATGTTAAACAAAATGTTGAAAACTTATTTCATTATTCTATTTGCAATGAAATCTCTCAGTTTCTAATGCTACATCATCTTTTCCTGCATCTGTTAACCCCTAATATAAGTGCAGTCCTCTGCCCACACCTTTCTAATTGCCAACATCTCTATTTGTCAAAATCCTGCTACTGCTTCTCTCCCCAGAATACATCACACAGTATCCGGTCTTGTACCTGGTATCAGAGCTTAAGAAAAATCTTAACTTAAGAAAATTATCAAAAGTAAAGCAGTTACACAATGTTTCTATTACAGGAACTCCTCTCTTTGTAGTAGTTTCAAGTTTAGGAACATGCAGAGCTGGAGTACACTTTTGGATCAGGAGCATTAACAGGTAACTATAAACTACTTAGTAATGAGTCTGTGATGCTTAGAATTTATGTCTGTGATTTCTGTAACTTCCTGTTGCAACGAGTTTTACATTTAACTAAGTTTTAGATATGTGAAAAAGATATTTACCCATACCATTAATCTAGAACCCATTTTTCATATTCAGTGATGAAAAATGTACTGTCACACTGAAAACCAGCTGAGCAATAACAACATATTAATTTGAAGTAATGTTGAAAATGCTAATTTATAAGTATTTATTAAAATACATAATATAAAAAGATAATATATTAATACTGAACTAACTGTGCTGATTCTGATTTTTAAAAAAAGCTTCAAAAGAAGTGTTCTGTAGTATATCCTGGCACCATGTCTACTTGCTACAGAATTCATGGGCCTTTCCCCTGTCAGACCTCAAGGAGCTCTTGGGGATTGATTTATTTGTTTGATGTGGGAAGAGGGGAAGATGAGGAGGGTTTGTGTTCTCAGAACCCACCTCCAAAAACACTATGTACTTGAAAATCATTTATCTGTGAGAACCATCCTAGGTAGTTTAGCCAAACATCAGACTCTGTTTTGAAGTGTTTCCTCTTCCCTGGGTCTCCCTGAATACCTTCCACTCCCTTTTGAGGCCTTGTGGGTAGCTCTTGTTAAATTTCCATTCGTTGTGACTTTTGTCTCAAGTCCCTGTCTGACTGTCCTGCATCACTGTTTGCTCCTTCATCCCTGGCATATCCTGTGCTCTCTGCTGCACTGAGCAACTCCTTTCCATTCCCTCTTCCAGAACAGCTGCTTCCTCCCAGAGGAGAGTCCTATCAAAAAGTGAGAAAGGATGACTGTGTACATATGCCATTTTAAATTTAAGATATAGCTTATTATCTTATGTGTGTATCTTGTTATGCAAGAGAAGGAGAATTTTCATATTTTCACTTGCTCTTGTGACTTTTTCAACATTGATGGAAAAGTAAACAGAGCTGAAGGGAGAACAGTCAGGTGTGGCTGTCATAAACAAATAAATATGTAACAAGCCAGAACACTTAAAACAAATGCAGCAGATACTTTGCAAAACCGTTGTCTCAAATATGCATTCTAAACTTCTCTAGTTATATTTATTGGTCTGAGATATCTCAAATGTCTCTGGAGACTACTGAAAAATATTCACATACTTGCTAGCTTATCCAATTTAGGAATAATATAGCAAGAATAAATATTTCCTGTGTGCATTTTTTTTAACTTTTCAACTCGGCTATTTACTTACATTTTTTTTAATTTGGTATTTAATATTTGGTATTTTTTGGTGTTTTATATTTTATTTGGTATTGTATTTTTAATTTAGTTTATTTCATGTTTTACAGCACTGTACACTGTATTAACAATTTTCCTCCAATTTTCAGACCATTTTCATATAATCGTGATTTTTGTCTCCATAGTTATTTTTTATGTGATGTGTAATGTTTTGGTCAGCATATTTCAAGTCATTCTCAGATGCTGTTTAGTTCAATAATGAAGCCATCAGTGTCTATAATTTGGGAGGTGAACCAAAAATCATGGAGTTAGCTGCATTAGTTTAAAATCAACTCACTGTGAAAATATGGTTGCCCCTAGTTCTTTATTATATGACTGCAGGCTGCTACTAACTGGGCAGTACATTGTAGCATAACACCGTATCACAGCAGGAACAGCAAAGAATTGAAAGCAATATTGAGTTGGATGAATTTTAATTTTAATCTAGATCATTCTTACCAGAATGATCCCTTTTAGAAGCAACGTTATAAGAAAGCAGAGGTTAGGTTTTAATGTCGTATGGTGTTCTAGATTATTTGTCTTTACAAAACAGATGCATTCATGATCCTTAACTGTGATGCCATTTCAAACTACTGAAAGTTCTTATAAGTGTTTTGTCCCATTTAATTTAATATGAGCAGTAGTGTAACTGAGATTCTATTGCTTCTCTTGAGAAATTTATCTCATGGTCTACACGAGTTGAGAGAATCACCAAATGTGCCAGGCTGTTTAAATGTGGGTTAGTGTATATACATAATTTGTGTGTGTGTATGCAAGTACACACAAACACACACATACTGTTAAAGCTGTATTATTTACTGCCAAATTTCATGTGTTATTGTCTTCTTTACAAAATTTGTTGAGAATTTTTTAATTGACTACTTACCCCCCTCTTAGCTGCTCTTTAGGCAGATGAGTAGTTTAAAATAGGCCTTCCTATAGGAATTATCTTTCCTATAGGAATTATCTTTCCAATTTGTTGATGTGTAACAAAATATCTGAGATATTTCATAGATGTTTTACAGGACATCTGAGGTGCTTCATAGATATTTAATCAGCTTTCCTCATGTTGAATCTATTAATTTCTATCCACATGTGAAATGGGGGTTGAATGTAGGAATTTTGTAAAGACTTACTGGAGTGTAATTTTTAATTTATACATGTGTTTACATGTAAGAATGTCTCATATAAAATTGTATAAATGTACATAACTGTGATATGCAAAAATATCTATGATCATTTCATACAGGTATAAAGCCAGCATATATGTCAATCTTTTATGTAAGACCAGATGATCATTTTACAAGATACTTTAGAATAAACGCCTGCAGACTTTCTCATGTTGGTAGTTGACCATGCTTAAGACTGAGCCAAGCAGGAGCCAGAAACTCTCTTATTTTGCAGTTGTTCAGCATGAGCCCCCAGAAAAAATACCACACTCTTAAGGAATTTTACCCCCTAAGGCTTTAATTCAACACATATTTCTCATTCATATTCTTGAAAAAAGGACATTAAATTCTTCCTGTATTTCCTCCACCAATATTTTTTTCCTAAGACCTAAATGTGAAAAACATTTAAAAGGGAGATTCTGTTTTAAATAATTAACTGATCCTAATTCATACCATGAGTATTAATGAAATTCTGTGTCTCTTTCAAACTAGCAGCACCTGAATAGATTAAAATAGATTAGGAAGAATGATTGCTGAATTTAAAAGTGAACTGCTTATTAAATCAAAGTAGTCTACGAGTTGTTTTAACAGGCAGTCAGTGTGGAAACCATTTACCAGTTGCTAGGATGTCTCATTTCTAGTGTCGACCTTCAGCTGTATCGAATCACTGCCTGCTGGGAAAGAAGGGAGAGGCGCAGCCAGCCTACCTGTGAGCTCTGCCTGATTCCTGGGGCTTGCTGAGCACAGGCATAACACTCTGGCACTTTACAGCAGTGCCAGGCATGCCTGGGATCACAGGAAAATATATTCCCATTGGAATATACTCCCATCCAGCCCACTCAACAGATGAATGGAACTGAGTAGTGATGAGTGGACATTTTACCTCTGTGTTTATCTACTTCAGCAACTTTTCCTGTCTTCCAGTGTTTTTCTGTGTCTGTGGAGAAGACTTTTGTAAATAAATAGATGTGTGTAAATTAACACTACACTGTGATTTCATGGTATATATCAGAAAGCATCTTCTACATGAAAACACATGAACAAAGGGCTGCTATTTTTTCAAGATAATGAGACAAAGGCAGTGATTTTTTAATATACTAACCTATTCTCTGAATACAGAAATAATGAAATAAAACCACAGAATCCTGTATCATCTTGTTTTTAATGTTGTATAACTGGTATTTTACACTGTTCACATCCTAAAAATGAATATAGATTTTGTTTCTTTTTATTTCTTTTGTATGTATTTTTAACCCATGAAGGATTGCTCATATGAATGGACACATAGCAATTTTTATCATCATTCCTATTCCTTAATGTATCATGTTATTAGTTTTTTTAGACTTTTCAGTCTTGCACACTAACAAATTAAAATAAGCACTTTGATCTAAAGTGTTTTATATGTGTTATTAAAATTAGACTATCTTATTCATATCACATAGCTTTAAAAGATGCTTAGAGACATCTGTAGGGAGAATTGTAGGGGGGCACAGTATGTAATCTTATCCCCCAATGAGTTGCAGCTGGGGCCATTAAGAACACACCTGTAACCAATTAAGAACAAGTAGCATAGAAAGAGTGGAGTCGCAGGAGGAGTTAGAAGATAAGGATCAGGACATGGCTGCTGCAAGGACCAGTCCCAAGAGAAGACAAAGAGTACCCCTGGAGAAGATGGAGAATCCCAGGAGAGGGTGAGTGGAAAGCCCCTGGAGGGGTGAAGAAGACTGAGAACCCCAGGAGAGGGTAACCCCAGGAGAGGGAGAGTAGAAAGCCCCTGGAGGGGTGGAGAAGATGGAGAATAGAATCCCCCTGGAGGGGAGAGTCCCAGAAGAGGACAGAGAACCCCAGGAGAGGGTGCATCCCAGAAGAGGATGGAAAGAGTTTCAGGAAAAGCCCCTGGAGGGGATGGATTCTACAATGTAACTGTTGTAATGTATGCTGTAATGTATAAGTATTGTTGTAACGTGTATAAGACAACAGATATCCACTATGTTTAAAATTGATCTGGATAAAAAAATTTAAACTCATTTGGTTTCACCTTACTAATACTGCACAAGAGGTCAAAGTCTTATTATTGACGGATCATTTTGAAATGTGCTTTCACAGGGAAAAAATATTTGGATTTTAATTATAAGACATTTAGAGCATTTCATCATTATAACCCACAGTTTCCTCAAATAATATCAACAATGTTCCTGCTTAGGAAGTTAGGGGAGTTTCAACTTTGCCAATGTCATTTGCATCATTCATCTTTTAGTCAAAATTTTAAATAGAGAAGATAATTTATTCACAGTAAGCCACAATATCCTTCCAGTGGTTTCATATTAAATTAATGAAAAGGTGTATGTTACTGAATGTGTATTATGCTCACGTTTTATGCCCACAACTAATAGTCTGTGTTAGATCAGGAAGGTGAGGGAGAATAAAAAAAGAAAAATAATGCATCTATTGGTTAAAATGTGCCTGTTCCCTTACAGTATAAGCATTTAATTAAAGAATTCAGAAAATATTTATCATTGCTAATATATAGGAACAGAGGAACATTTGTTTGGAGGAGAGCTTTAGCCATGGATTGCATATGTGAATAATTAGGAGTAGAGATTTTGGTAAGAAATGCGATTTATTAAATTGTAATCCCATTACAGGAAACAGTTTCTGAAGTCCAAATAAGAGATTTTAATTTTGAAGAACCTGTGGGATGTTAATATGTAATGAAAGCTCCCTCTGAAACATTTGCCATGGAGTAGTGTGCTCTTCAAATTCCAGTCAATTGTTCTCAAAGTCAAAACTGTCTATCATGAGAACAAAATGTACCAGTACGCTGTTCTGTCTGCTGAATGATCAACATATCTTCTTTTTGTCACTAAAGAGGTACATTTTTCAGGAAATTGCAAACAGGAATGATCAAAAAAGCAAGGAAGAACTCATTCAAAAATATTTAACAGATTTAAAGAGGGATGGATATTCGACCTGTAATAATGGACATTGGGTTTTTAAGGCCAGTGATTTATTATTTCATAAATATTTAGGCTTGATTACTTTTCATTAGTAGCACATTTCATCATACAGTATCTTCTGAAAATGTAAAAATACAGCACAATTTTGAAGCATAGATAAAAATCTGAAATATGTATCTAATTAAAAAATATAGTAAAAATGTCCATAGTGGATCACTTGTTTGTGTTTGCCCTGGACACAGATGGCACAGTACATTGTCTCCAACACTGACCAGAAGCTGATGTTTAGAGGAAATGTAAGAGAAAATATAAAGTAATCCTTCACTTGGTACCTTGTAGCTTCTATGATCAACATTTTGCAATTTTTTAAATCTCAGTTTGCAGTCAAGTCATTGTGCTTAATATATTATGGAGGTCTCTTTCCTGAATTTATTTTAATTGCTTTTTAAACCTTTCATATTTTTGATCCTCATAACTACATGCAACCATGAGTTCCACAATTTAATTATATATGAAAAATATTATATTTTGTTTGCACTAAGCCTCTGAAGCAGTAATTTTTGTGATATGTCCCAGCTCTTGTCCTGCAAGGAATACAGAATGCCTTATTTGATTCATCCAGAAATTATCTGGAAAGGGGAATGCATAGAAAGGCGATTAAGTTTGCTGATGATATTGACCAATTCAGAGTAGCAAAAAAGAGAACCACAAGTGAAGGACTGAAGAAAAACCTTGTGAGGTGGGGCAATAAACTGGGAATTGAAATTTTGTTTGAAATAATGTAAAATGCAGCTGAGAGGAAAAAATAGTCTTAGCTTCACATTTAAAATGATGGGCTCTGAAATGACCCTTACTGCAGAGGAACCAGCTCTTCAAGTTATGATGGATGGTTCAGCTAAAATGTCAGTGATCATCAGCAGTCAAGAAATCAAGCTAAAAGTTAAAAATTATTGGAAAGAATAAACCTTAAAATGAAATAATATTAAAATGCAGATGCTTAAATATGTGAAGGACCTGCAATTTTACCATTATATATACTTCTGATCCCTCATCTTACAGACAGTATGGTAGAATTTAAAAGGGCTCAGAGAAGGGCACCAAGGATTATCAAAAGTGTGGAATTTTTCCTTGTAGTGGCATCAACCAAATAAGGCTCTACTTCAATCTGTAAATAGATTCCTAATCATGATGTGATAGAGATCTAAGAAACATGAATAGCCTGTCAGGGTTTTGTAGGGATTGAGTGTTCACTGTGTATTTCTAATGCAAGACAGCAAGGTGGTAAAGCACAGCGCTGGCTTCACATGGATAGAAAAGGAACTTTTCGTAAAATTGTTGTGGTGAAGCTGGAAATGCAGTTCTTTGATCCTAAATCTTGTAGGTGCTAAAAGTTTATGTGGAATTATAGGGAGATTGGAAAGAAATCATAGAATCATAGCATGGTTTGGATTGGAAGGGACTAAAGATCATCTAGATCCACCCAGCCTGCCATAGGCAGGGACACCTTCCACTAGGCCAGGTTGCTCAAAGCCCCATCCAACCTGGACCTTCAACACTTTCAGGAATGGGGCATGCACAATTTGTGTGGACAACCTGCTCCTGTGCCTCACCATCCTCACAGTAAAGATTTTCTTCCTAATAACAAATTTAAAGCTACCTTCTTCCAGCTTAAAGCCATTGCTCCTTCTCCTGTCACTAAATGCCCTTGTGAGCAGTCCCTCTCCAGCTCTCTTTAGGCTCCCTTCAGGTAGTGAAATGCCACAATATGGTCAGCCCAGGGCCTTCTTTCCTCCAGGCTGAATAATCACAACTCTCTATCTCTATATCTCTCTACTAAATATGGAATAGACATCCATGGAGATCCTGATTATGTAGACAGTAACCAAACTAGAAATGGTTGCAGACTGAAGCTTCTTAGGAGATGTACATGCTGACCCGTCTTACCCTCTCTGCATGGGCCTGAGTTTTTTGTAGCTGTCAGGATGCTGGGCTGGGCTGACCTGAATATTTCCCAATATGGCCTCTCTTCATCTCAATGAATACTCCTTTTCTTGTTCCTTATTTTATACTATCAAAGATTTTATGGACCCATATCTTCTTCACTACTAATGATCTCTCTTCTTCAGTTGAAACATACACATTCTGTTAAAATATATATTCTTTTTTCCATAGAAAACTTCTTTTACACTGATCATCACTGATGCTTTTCCTATATTTTCCAATTCTATTCATTTGTTTGTTTTTTTTTAAAGGTAGGATGACTGGAGTGCAACTCACTGTTAAAGATTTGAACATACTGTGGATTTTAGAAATATAATTTCCCTAATAATTTCTTACTTTTTCTCTTTTTTTTTTGACTGCTCGTGAATGTTGACTTACCATTTTCAGAAATTTTCTGTAGAATGACCAATATATTTTTTCAGAGTAATAAGTGCTAATAAATATGTACTAAATGTACCTGTAAAGAGAGGATTATATTTCTTTTAGATATTAACTTCCATTTCTCAATAATGAAATTGATCTATTTTATTATTTTGCTGTTGTTTAGTATTGGAGGATGATTCTGGGATTCTTTCCAACCAGCTATATCTTTGAGTACCTCCAATACTGTGATCTTTCTTACATAGTAAGTAATTTATGAGTATGTCAAACAGCATAGTTCTCAGCACAGGTATTTCAGAAATAAAAAGAGAACAAATAAAGGGTTTGTCAGGCACATCAGTTTGTTTTCATATGAAGTTTGATGCTCAAAGGTAAACTAAATACACAATCCTCAAAAGTGCACTTCAGTTTTTTATATTCTCCTTCAAAAGGCACTTTCATCTTGCACGCTTAATTTTCATCTGTTCTTGCCAACAAAGCAGGTATTATAATCCGGATAATTTTAAGAAGCTAGATGGGAAGTGGCAGAACAAGACTTCAGAATTCCCCTGATAAGGGAACTAGAAGAGTTGATTATTTTCCTGTTTCTGATATAGCCCCAAACTATCATGAAATGATGCATAATATACTTTTGCCAAATACCTTTGTGTGAGAGTTCAGGGACCCAAGTAATTAACCTGCAGTGTTTTTAGTGCCTTAAGGCAGTAGAGTATCTATGTTAGTTGTCCATTTTTTAATACAGGAGCAGAGGCGCAA
>NW_005054318.1:3006433-3011367 GCF_000277835.1 Geospiza fortis
GGCACTGTGATTATGTGCCTTTGAGGAGCATTTTGTGGGTGCAGATCAAACTTTTACACTGCAGACCCCCCAACACAAACTGTACTTCCCAAGAGTTTCTGCATTACTTTATCACCTCTTGAATGCCTCCACTTGTCTGAGAAGCTGCTTGAGCAGCTAAGCCCTGCAGCTTCTACAATATACCTGGCTAGTAATGGCAGAAGTGGCACCAGGTTTGTTGTCAACCAGGCTTATTTCCAAGGGGACAAAGATCTACTGAAAAGCAGATATGACTAATACTAAGCTTTACTATTTGATTCTGAAACATCACTTATTAGCTGTAAAGAGTATTCAAGAGCAAAATAAGAAGTCCAGATATTTTATATCTTCATGATGTGTTTAAAGAAAAAGAGTTGCTTTTTGAAGGTAATCTGTTATTATTAAATAACTTTTGATCAGAAATATCTAATTCTGTAAGACTAAGAGAAGAGCTACGTGTATTACTCATGTATTACACATGGTTTAGTTAATCCATATGTGATCAGCACAGACTAAAAGAATTGAACAACAGTAGAAAAGAGAATATGGATTTCTTAAAATTTAGCACTATAACCAGCTTTAATAGCAAGCACTTCAGAGGCACTGGGGAATCTCTAACCCTAGAGATACACAGATCTTGACTAGAAAAGCCCCAAGCAGCTTGATGATGAAGGACTGAAGTTATAGGCAACTTGAAAACTGGCTATGCTCTAAGCAGAGTGGTCCAGATGATCTCTAGAGATCCCTTCCAAACAAAATTTTCTGTGGCTCTATGAGCAAGCCTTACATTCTATGCATCTAGAGCAAAAGTAAAATAGGATTAGGGATCATATAGACTGAGTTAATTGTCCTGCTAGTGTGAAAGAAAGAATGCTGCATCTCAATGCCTCTAGATGTGTGTGACCTGAATTCAGCAGCACTGCAGACTTTCAACAAACAGGTTTTGAGCTGTCTGGCAGGCAGAACTATTTTCACTGCCCTTTAAGAAGAAGATGGATAGTAACAAATAAAATATGATGCAGAACATTTGTGTCTCTATGTTTAGTGCTCTGTATACAAAGGGCCTTTTTTGCTGTTTCTGTTTTGAAATTAAACTACAAACAAGGCGCTTTAGCTGGCAAATGAAAACATCTTTGAGATGTACAGGGACTGATATATAACAGAGAATGATATGGTGATAGCAATGGAGCAGTATGATCAAGCAGTGTATCAGGTGAAAGATAATGTGTCCAAAATATCAAGTCCAATAAAGAGCAGTTTTTATTCAACTTGACAGCTGTCAAATTAGTAGGACAAGGCAGTCAAGCAGCAACTTCATTGCAGTGGACAAAATAAAGGGGTCATGGAAGGGTATGAGTCACCCTCTAGTTCAATAGAACTGGTTCAAGTTCCTAAACACCTTTTAAGTATGTTCATTTCATATCCCTCAAGATGTAAAAGAACTCCCTTTGAAAGCAATGCTGGAGACTATTCCCACTGGAAATCAGAGCTGGTCATTGCGGTACTCAGGCAACAGTGAAGACCAGCGCAGGGAGAAGGTGGTGTGGGCCCTTTTCCCAAAAGTTAAAGAGAGAGCTTTGTCTTGTTCTTCCCTGTTACTCTTGGCTTTAGTCACAGTGCCTTCTGAATCTCTTCACACCCTTTGTTCCATAATCCAATTATATATAGCAAAAGTGCCGTACTTGGGTTGTGCCAAGATTCTGGAACAGTGCTTTTTCTTATATGTCCCAGTTCTAGTCCAGAAAGGAGTTCAACACAGCCACAAATTATTTGGAAAGGGTTGTGCATAGCAAGGTAACAAAGTTTCCTGATGATACAGACTTAGAGGAGTAAAAATGAGAACTACATGTGAAGAATTGTAGAAAGACTTTGTGAGATGGGGCAGTAAACTGGGAGTTGAAAATCAATTGGAATAATGTAAAATGCTGCATGGGGAAAATCTAGTCCTATCTTCACATTTAAGCTCATATTTTACATAATTCTAAAACTCCTTTGCTTGACAGAGTATTTTTCTTTCATTTTAGCTTTGTATGGAGCTACAAGAAAAAAAAGATTTATGGAACAGCTTCCTTCTTTTATGAAAGCTACTTTTGTGTTGGTCATAAAAGGGTTTATAAAGACAGAAAAAATGAAAATGGGAGGAAATAATAAAATAATAGCATCTCAAGAAATGCTACTGAGCTGTTAGTAAACTTGTACTAAATAACTTTTCAGAGAGTCTGTGATTTTCAGGGCAGTTTTATTCCAGACCCAGCTTGGAAGGACTAACATACCACTGAATCATTACAGGACTGTTTCTTGCATATGCATGGAAGCTGATCATAACACCAAGTGTCTTCCATATGATGTTTTTTCTTTCTTAATCAATATGGATACTCTGTTGGGAATATGGAATTAATACCTGCAGTGCAAACAGGAAAAAAAAAAGCTTCCTTATGATTTAAAGTACATTGGGTAAAGATGAGATTCTACCTCTGTTATAGCAAATAAAATGTTTATTACCAATAAACAAGTGTGTCAGTATTAGTTATTGGGGACAATATGAAATATTCTTGAACAAAAGTAAGGGCTAAAGTTTTTATTTAAGCTATTTCAAAATTACATGGATACATGGGAAGCATCTGCATTGAGGCTGCAGATAGAGCAGTTGTGATAAAAAAGGTTAAAAGTATTTTCATACCTCATTTTTAATGAATATTTTAAATAATTACTTAATAATAATGGTGGTTGTGTGAAGTGTCAGTAAGATGACTGAAAAGGAAATTTATAAAATGCAGCTTCATACAGTTGATGACCAATATCCTGTTCATAAAACTAGTATCAAATTGAACCTTTTCCTAGTCAAACAGGAAATTCCCTTTGGAATATTAATTATGACCTCTGATGAATCAATGTTACAAGGTGAGCTACTTTCAGAGTGGAAATATTAGCATTACAGTGCATGATGCAAACATGATGGATTACAACAGTCCTTCAGCCTTGAAATTTCAGGTTCTGAAAAGGCAGTTTACTCACAATGAATTCTAAGCACAAGGCTGCAGTCATTAAGCCAGCACAGCTAAATTGAGACAAAGGACTTGAGCCAAATTGCACTGTTTCACTTGACAAATCAAGATTGTCAGAATTTAGTGTCTTACAGATCAAATTGAATACCATAATTGGTTTTGGTGCTGTCTTTGTGAATATTTAACTTAATTTAAAAAAATTTATTCCTGACCTTTCTTTTAAATATTTTGCAATGCTTTTCTTTGCTAGTTTTCAATAAAAAGAAAAAAAAATATAAAGGAAAATGAGAGCTGCAAAATCTTTTGTAGGAGTTTTAAATAATGGTATGAAGGGACAGAATTGGCTGCTGTGTCAGTACCCAAAACTTCTTTGATTACTTTGTCAAGAGACTGCTCTACAACCCACTTCATCAACTTGCAAGCACAGTAGAAGAGTTAAAAGAAAGTAACAGTTGGAAAATAGCAAAATTCTACAATGAAAGCATGGTGTTTGCATCCTATTGAAATACTATTGAACCAAGTAGTGGGGAAAGCAATTATGTCTTTTTTTCTACTCCATTACAAAAAATATGCTATACCAAATTTGTACTAGAAGTAAACAAGTGTTACAAATAAATCTTCTTCATGAGTTGCAAATTGGAAATTGCAGAGCATGCAAGATATGCTCCACTGTAAGTCTGTCAGATGCAGCAAAGTAAGCCATGGGTGTGGAATAGCTGGATGGAGTTTCATAAACAATTTTAATTTATAGCTGTGTAGATGCAAGAAAAAGCAGTTTTCTTTATTGTTCTTGTAATTCTGGTTAGTTTAACTGGCCAAACACCAGAATAACTTTAAACTGCCTCCTATTTACTTGCAATTCACCAAACACACTAAGGGACTGTAGGCAGGTGGGAGTGGAGGGTAATATTCTGTTCAGAATTTGTTAGAAAGAGTGGTGAAACCTCCAGCATTTCTGTTCAGAGAAATACAATACTTTGCTTCAGGAAAGTAGATGTGAATATTTGTTGGAATAGCAACACACAGGACAAGAACATAAGCAGCATGGTACATCTCTCTTATACATCTTAAAATACTGTTTCTGGTTTATATGATGACCTCCATTCCATATGGTATTTTAAATATTTTAAGGTTTGTATGTAATCTTGATTTGATAGGATCTATATCTTGTTAAGTAAAGATCGATTAATTAATTATATTTTTAAGTATAAGAAGTAGATATTTGACTGGCTTTGCTTATAAAAGCAGAACTGTTAAAGAGAAAGCTATTTTAAGGCTTAGTTCTATACAATTCCTGTGTGTAACATTCACTACCAGGAACAGTGGATCTGCTGGGCTTCAGTGGATTTGTTTACTGTAGTTTGGATGGCAAACCTTAAAAAACCATATATTTGCAGCAACAGGCCTTCAGGATGTTTCTATTTTTACTGGCCATCTGTAATGGTATTACAGTGACCTACTAGTTTAGCGCCAACTTTGAAAAATAACCATTTGGACATTCCAGTGTTTGGAGAGGAAATGTCCGTTTCAGAAGCCTGGAGCTGTATGGATACTGCTTATTTTGGGAATAAACTCCTTGGTGGATCAGTGCTTGATACGGTGAAGATCAGGGAAGCAATGTCTGCTCTGGAAAGGAACGCGGACATAACCTTTTGCTCATGCAGGACCTCATATCTTTGGAATCAGGGGATATTGCAAAATACATCCCGCTTGCGGAAATAATCGGCGTCGGGATGCTCCGCGCCGGGGCACGCCGTGCTTAAGCAAAAAAATGAAGGGTTTTTCCCCCCAGCCGCAGCATTTGTGCCGCTGGGCGCCTCAGCCTGCAGCTTTGGCGCATGAATCCCGACCAGCCTTCGGTGCCCGGGCCGAGGAGAAGCCGCCGGCCTCCTCCCCGGGGCAGGGACACCG
>NW_005054318.1:3011505-3015547 GCF_000277835.1 Geospiza fortis
AACCCCTCGTCCCTGAGGGATGCTCCGCCGGCGAGTGCCCCAGGGCGGGACCGGGGCTCTCGGATAAACACTGCGGAAGGCTGAAAAGGGAAAGCTTACAAGAGGTTATACAAACCGAGAGGGAGAGACGGCTGCCTTCACACGTAGTTCCCAGAGGAGGGAAGAGGGTGGGCGACTGCCAAGAGGGAAATCACCTCGGCGACAGGACAGGGGAGTCCTGTCACTTGCAGCGAGGGGAGCCCCTCAGGGAGGGTCAGAGCAGCCTCAGGGGAGGCGGAAAAGCCCCGAACGTGAGGATTCATTTTACAGGTATATCCCTCGGTCACTGTGCTCCTGGCCAAAGTAGATTTTCCTGTGCCGTTAAAAAAGTAAATCTGTCAAGTTAGGAACAGTACGTGATTACTGAATCTTACAGTCGTGGTTAAGAAAATTATTTGTCTTAATTATGTAGTTAATGAAAGGTTTTGAACATGTTCCTGTTGTCTCAGGTGTCAGCTCTGCGCTGTGACTGGGCTGTTCAAAGGCATTGATAAGGCAGGCTGATACAAGTGTGATAAATCTTCTCAATCACTATACAGAATTTAATTCAAATTTTGTTCTTCACAAGAGGCAGATCACTTTTTAAATTAAGATGATGAGTACATTTACCTTGAAGAAACATGCACTAAACATCATCAGCACCAGGGCATTTAACAACCCAGATTTGTGCCTGCAACAGCACTGCTTCTTTGCATATGAGGATAAAACCTGATACAGTGTTTTGGCATACCTGAGAGCTTTTCATAAACTTTCCTACACTTGCACTTTACAACTTGGCACACAGTGAAGACAAGAGTGGAAATTTCTTTTAACAATTAACATTTCAAGAGTTTGAAAGGATCCACTCTCAGATTTAGAGGAGTTCATCAGTGGTTATTACTTTCTTGATATTTGTTCTTAGTATTCAGGGTTTTTGGTTTTTTTTTTTGCAAAAATGCTGTGTAACAAATGCATTAGAAAATGGAATTAATCTCCTTAACTTGTCAACATATCAAAAATATCAATTTTATTTTTGCAAAAATCTGCAACTTTAGTAAATAATTTATTTTCTTAAGTTCTAGATCTTGGTTTTAAATGTTGTTCACCTGCCTTTATCTCAGGTCTGTAATGCATACATATATATATATACATATATATATATACATATATATATATACATATATATATATACATATATATATATACATATATATATATACATATATATATATACATATATATATATACATATATATATATACATATATATATATACATATATATATATACATATATATATATACATATATATATATACATATATATATATACATATATATATATACATATATATATATACATATATATATATACATATATATATATACATATATATATATACATATATATATATATTGGCACATATAAATGTGGCAATAGATTCTATAGATGCTAGAATTACTGATTTTTTTCTTACAGAGTTAGGAAACCATTAAGATACAATTTATGCCTAAAACTTTAATATTTTTAGCTTTCAGGACTGTCTTTGCAAATATAGTACTGATTTCTGTGAGCATGAAAAGTGCATATTCCAAAAGATTTTTATCTGCATCACCAGATGAAACTGAATGTTACCTTTATGCAAAGAGAAATAAAGCAGAAAATGGTCAAAAAATCAGAGAGAAAGAGGAGCAGCAAAAGTTAGAACAAAGCATACACTGTGGGAGCAAGGACCAAACATCACCATGTGAACTTCTGTATTCATCAGAAAGAGAAAACAACTGGGCATTAGAAAAACAGAGTTGTGATACGGCAAGAAAAACTTGTATGAGGGAGTTTTTCAGTTCTAAAACTTGTAGTAATGAAGGATTAGCATGTAGAGTATCAGAAAATGAAGCATTCACCAAAAAATGGAGTCCTGAAAAGGAAGACCAAAGTCCTATAGAAGATGACATGTCCCTGAATGTAGGTGGACAGCCCCTTGAAACAGAGCTGCTCAATGTGTTGAGCACTGCTGACACATGTCAAAATCCACTGGCACTAAACCCACCCCAAGTGCAGCAGAACAACAGTATAGAACAAAATAATAAAAGAAATGAGGATAATGAGCTCAAACAAAATTCTTCAGTTACATCATTAAGCAGACACATGTTTCAGACAGAATTGTTAAGTCAAAAGTCTGTCTCCAATAAAAAGTGGCAGCGATACCAGCTTTTTCAAATTCCATTTTTGAGTGGAACAAATTCTATGTTTTCATGCGTAGAAAATAAAAAATGTAAATTCCTGAAAAATGTATGTTTTGCAGAAGATAAAAATTATTCCAGTTGCAATAAGGAAAATACTGCAGAAAAAGATAATAAAGAGAAAAATAATTCCATGTACATAATGCGAACACTGAAACCTCTTAAGAGTATACAACCATTGGAAATCCCTAATTTTCAATTTCCTAGGGTTTCAAATAAAATAAATAGTAAACAATCATCAACTAACTTTAGGGAAACAGACTGGAAGAATTTTGAAGGCGAACCATCTTTAATGCAATCTAAAAAGATACATGGTGTGCAAAAAATATCTGAGATAGGGAAACAAAAAATGCAAAATGATAAAAGCAGTGTAAGAGCTTCAGCTGTTGGTTCTGAATTTAAAGAAAAAAATTGCCCCCCTGTTAACAAACAGGAGCACAGCACTTTGGCAGAAGGAGAAGTATCTGGAACTTATTTCAGATGCAACAGCACTGACACTGAATGTAATAAAATATTTGCTGAAAATGACTTCAAAGATAAAATAATGGAGCATTCAGAGAGTGATGATGACCAGAAGTCAAAGATTCACATTTACATTAGTGCTAAAAATGTTCAGAATGAGAAATGTGTCAGCTCTAATGATCTTTTGCAGAGAAGGGGGAGGAAGAGCACTAATGAGAGTGTGGGAATGTTTCATATGCAGATGAGTATTCCACTAACAACAGAAGCATTAGAGAAAAATAAGTTAAACGTACACTGTGGTGTTCATGATTCCAACTGGGATATTTGTTTGTATGAAACAGAATCAAAACTCTCCACAAAGAAAACACTTGATTTCCAAAGTTATGTAACAAAAAATATTACATTTAAAAGTAATTGTCCTTGCATTACTGTGCAGGATTTATCATATAAGAGAGCAAGTTGCAATGTATTTATGGGTTGCAATGTATTTATGGGGAAGGAAATGCTCAAATTAAAGTGTTCATTTCAAGACATGTTGTGTGGGTGGGTCAGGATGTGGACTGAGTCTTTCCATGAAGATATGCCCACGTGTCAGGATGACAGTGCTACACCTTGGTCTCATTGCCGTGACACATTAAAAGAGCAGTGTGATGCTCAAGAGTTGGTAAGGAGCACTATAAATAGGAGCCACAATGATAAAATATTCATGTGTTTGCTGGCTGTTGTTTCAAAGCATCTGAAGGTGGAGGTACTAAAGAAAATGCTTGCTTCCTTTTTAAGTAGCACAAATACTATATTGACAACTGAGGGCAAGTCTGTGCGAGGAGAGAAACAGTCCTTATGTGGCAGAAAACAAAATCGGTTAAACTCATGCACAGATGATTCTTTGAGGCAAACCACAGGATTTCTTAAAGAAAATGAAACTTATCCAGGATTTGTAAGTTCTAAATTTGTGGAAAGCATTGATTTTGAGTTGCATAATGGATACCAGAGAAGATGCTTTTATAGAACTTTAGGTGAAGAAGAGTACAGTTTCCTTCAAAGAGGAGCTCTCTTTCGTAACCAAAAAAGCAGATTATGTAAGGCAAGACGTGTCAGGAAACACCACCTCTTATCCAGAGTAAGTGAAGGGTTTAGCACTGATTTGAGGTCAGTCAGTCACAAAAACAGTACAAAAAAGCAAGTTTTACCTGCTAAATACCTTATCTTGCTGCAGGGCTCTTCTGATAGTTCTTCACCACACAAGACCTATTGGTGCAATATCACAAAATTACATTCTGTAATTTGTAAATCTGTAAATCTGATAAGAGCCACTCTTG
>NW_005054318.1:3015574-3044401 GCF_000277835.1 Geospiza fortis
AAGAAAAGTACAAATTGGGAAATATCAGTCAATACTCTAAAGCAGGAGAAGAACAAACCAAGCATAAGACTTAATAGTTCTTTTCATGTAGAATTATTTAAAGCTATCCCTTTTGTTTTATATGAAAATAAGAAACACAAAACAACTGGATATAGAAATGGCATAACTTCTACAAATGAAGTCACTAATGAAATAACATATACCATGAAAAAATATTCGAGTGACTCTAGTTATAGAAATGCTGATGAAAAAGAATGTGTTAATCCAAAAGAGTTGCAAATGAATTGTCATGATTTTCTTTATAAAAAATCTTTTTCTATTTTTGACACATATGAAAAAATTCCCCTAGCCACTGATTCTGAAGATTTTGACCAGATCCCACTTGTAAAACAAGACAGTTCTATCCAAAAAAGGTTGTGTGAAGAAAGTGCCGTCACTTGTTCAACAGAAATTCAGTGTTTGCCTGTTAAATCAAACGATGTCTTAATTCCAGCTGAGCAGCCAAAAGCAACCACAGAAGAATATAACTCTCTCCTCTTGCTAGATAGACAAATAAACACACATGAGAATTGCAAAGACTTAGATACTTGTAGCCCACATCTAGCAAATGAAAAAGTAGACAACCAAAATACTTACTTATTTTCTGAAAATTTATTTCCTAGTTCCTCAAATATTTATCAGTCTGTCACTTTGCCACTGGATAGCAACTCTTTTGTCAACAGAGAAATAAGTGAAGATGGGCACTGCAGGAATTCCTCAAGTGCAGGCAAACAAAAGGCAAGTGAAACAATTCCTACAAGGCCGCGAAGAGAAGAATAAGACAGGCAGTTCAGTGCCAGCAACTTTGAAACATCTTGAATATGTAAAAGAACAGGAAGAGAGAAATGATGAACAAATGCATGTAACTAATGAATGTCAATGTGAAACTGTAATGAATTACTTGATTATGTCATATTCAGAAGATAAATCTGAAACATTCATTGCTGCCGACAAGGAATTAAAAATGCCTTTATCCATAATGAACAATGGATGTCTTGAAGATGTAAAAGATAAGTATTTACTCTTAGAAAATAAAATCACCCACGAATTTGAACTGAAGAGAAAATTTGATTTAGTGCTAGAAGAGCTACGTATGTTTCATGAAATTAGCAAAGAAAATGTAAACAATTTATCTAGTTTGGAAACAAACTTGCCCAACACTTACTGCAAATTAAATAATGCTGAGAGAATAGATGAAAACATGGCAAAGGATTCTCAAAGGAAAATAGGTATTTATTCTCCAATCTGTGGTACCACAAAAGAAAAACACATAATTGACATTAATGAAAGTTCACTACATGAAAAAATATTAATTGAAAAGGAAGACCAGAAAGTATCTAAGGACTATTCTATATCAAGAATGTCAAGCAAAGAATTGCTGCACTCTCATGCAGAAGGTAAGCACATGGAATTATAGTCTTATGTAATTAAGAAAATTTAAATGTTAGGCAATACTTAATTTGCTTTAAAGGTGTATTTCTCAACTCAAATAATTTTATGTTTTCATGGAATTCAGAGCTTGGTGGAAAAATGTACTTGCATATGAATAGCCAAAACCAAAATATCCCACACTACTGCAGCTACCTGCACACTGTGCTGTAGCAGGTCTAGCTCGGAATTCAGCTGGTCAGCTCCAGGCTTGCTCCAACCTGTATTAATGCACATTCTGCTTCCTATTATTAGTTTTGTCTGATTTCATCACAATGAGCCCTAAATTCCCTGGGAGAGTCAGAACCACATTGAGATGCACATTCAAAGAGAGAAAAAGTCTCAATTAAAATATGATACAATGTTTACAAAGGAGACAATTGTTTCAGTTCACTGACATCATGAATTCAGTCATGCAGTAGTTTGAGTTGGAATAGATACTTAGAGGTCATCAAGTTCAACCTCCTGCAATGAGCAGGGTCATCTGCAAGTAGATCAGATAGCTCAGAGCCCTGTCCAACCTGATCTTGAATATAAGTATATAATTCATACAACTTATATAAATATAGTTATGTTTGTTCAAAATTTAGATGCTGCTGGTTTTAACACTTTCAATTTTTTTTTCCCTAGAGAAGCTCAATCCCCATTACAGACAGGATGTGGGGAAATGTGATTCATAAGATTTCTTAGAGTCATAAGACTCTAAGACTCCTACCCCTTTTGCTAGATAATCAAGAGGTATTTAGTGAGTAGAGGAAGGACACTGGGAAGAAAACCTGGTGAATGCTTTACCTTCTTGTATAAATAACTCAAAAGTGATAAGTAAATTATCAAAAAAAACCCTCTTCGAACAGTGTATTTATCAGATTTTGGACCTGAAATTCAGTTTGCAGAAGTGATGAATTCTTGCAACTGCAAACAAAATTGGTGAGGTTCATGCTTTGGTCACATTTGGTAAATTACCTGATGAAAATGCAGCTATCTCAAAATTGTCATCAGAACTAAATTTCTCAGGGATTTGGCTCTAAATTTATAAAGTGAACATTTCAGAGGGGTTATGAAAGTAAGTAGTGTCTGGGAAAAAATTGTTAAAGTGTCACAGAAAAACCCCAGAAGGAATTCTGTTCAGTAGAGCTTTAACAGTATAATGTGCTGCAAGTTACACCTGAATGCCTTGCAGAGCATGAAAACCTGACAGATACTGGGAAAATGGCTCAGCAAGTGATCACTTTTCTGCCTAAGCCTGGAATAAGAAGATCCAAGTGGAGCAACTGATATGCCACCAGAGGATTAAAAACTGCATTATTGCATTTATGCAAAGGAGAACTTCATGAGGTGTAGAAGCAACTTTTTGCAAGCCTCTGAGAATGAGACTTTGTAGTTTTGTTAACATTACCTATAGTGTGCACATACATGTTTTAATCACAGCAACAAGAACCACAAATTGATTGCCATATTATTTGTTTCTAGTGATCAAATAAAAAACTTAAATGTATTTATTTTTTTGTTTTAACACTACTTAGGTGCAGCCTATAGAAATCCATATGCATGGGATCCAGCATTTTTACCCGGCACATTTTTTAAGGAACAAAGCTATAATTTACAGAAAGAAGGAGGTAATTTTTGTATTATTCTGCAATTTATACCACAAATCTTAGTGCTAATAGACTTACTTCTCAAACATTTGTATTTGTTTTCTTCCTTTTTTAGTTCTATCTCTACAGAAATCACATTTGGTTTAGTTGTAGGTTACTAGAAAAGTGTCCTGTCTTCAGCTTGGTTCACAGAACAAGCCATGCTGATGAGTATTTCTGTTCTTTGGCGAGAAGAAAAGAACTTTAACAACGTGAGGTTTCCTTTATTGCTTATTTTGGAGCCATTTGGAACAAACATCTTGGGCCTTCAATCATTGAGATAATAGCCAAGATATACTACAGGGAGAACATGATCCGTTATCCTTTTTTTGAAGATCTGCAGTTTTGTACTCATTGTGGAAGGAAATTCAGAAGGATATTGTGAAGTGATCTTTTAGTGTTTCAAAAAGCATGTTTTGGCAGTTTGTCCAACATATGGAAACAGTAAAATAAGGCATTTGGTTTATTCTGAAATGAAATTCGAAAACTTTGTCAAGGAAAGGCAATATATAAACTTCTGTTTTATTTAATGAAATAATCTACTGCTATTTTGGCTGTTATTCCCCATTGCATCTCTTAAAACTGTTGCACAACTTACTGGTTTGAGAATTCAGAAACTGTTTCCTTCACTCAGGCCATTCTGGGAAAAACAGAGACTGAAAAACAGTTAAAGATGACCTCTGGTGTTCTTTTCACCTATATTTTATTGAAGTTATGTCAGGTTGTGAAAATATTTCATGTACCAAATGCAAAATGTTACAGAAAATTCTGCTTTACTTCTTTGCTCTTTGTCACTACTCTCTAAGATTTTATATTTTTTGTGATGTGGATTCTAGTCTCTGACTTACATAGTAGGTATTGTTATTGCTTAGGGAAATTCAGATTCCAGAATGCTGTATTGTGCATAGCACACCAAGGGGGTTGGTATTAACATCTTCTTGGAAGTCTTGTTCAGATGAGATTGAAACTTGCTAAGTGAAACATTGTTCCTCCCATGACTGAACCTGGATGCTTTTCCTCTTCTTTCCCTGCTGTTTTGGGCTACAGGGTCAAGGGTAAAGGAAATTAGATGTTTTCTCCTTTGCTGTTATGTCTATTTCCTTTCCTCTGCTTCCTGGTGTTCTCTAAATTCCCATCTGAGCTTCTCCAGAAATGTTTGGGAAGAGACCTTAGCAATGAGTATCTCCTTTTTTCCTCTGTGATTGCTGAGGAATTGTGCAGGTTGTTAGGGCAGTGGCATATTTCTAGGGCATTTTATTCCTTTTTTCCTGTGTTTTGTCAGAAACAACAGGAACCTAGTACTCTTCCAGTAGAAGAACCTGAAAAAAATTGAATGTTCCCCTCATCATCCTTCTCAGTTGATGGCAAATAGGAAACTGTTGAGTACCGTCTTTCCTTGAGGAGGTACATTGGCAGAGACAGTTCTCTTCCATTTACACTGAAAGTTGTCTTGGAGGTTATTCTGAAACCAGGTTTTGCCAGGGGAAATACTACACTTACTGTACTGATAGGAGTTAATGTCAGCAGCTATGCTGATATGTGACTGTCTCCCTCTATTTTTCAGTAGGATTCTGAGCCATCACATCTTGTCACAGAACCTGTGGCTGCTTTGGAAAGGAGATACCTAGGTGGGACAAGAAGATTAATACTCCAGTAGCTTTACAGTTTACTGTGAATGACAGCTATGCTTTCCTGGCTACCTATAAACCCACAACACTTGACCGACTTTCAGTGCACGCCTTTCCTATTCTAGCTGGCTCTTACAAGTCCTAGAAAAGACATAGCAGCACTGCTGTCCCATCATTGACTTAAGAATGGAACTCTGGGATTTTTTCTCATCCCACCATTCAAAATTCTTGTAAAAGGCTTAGAGAAATTTTTCTCTCCTGTTACTGGGATACCAGGCAAATACCTAAGGCTCTTATACACACATGATTTTATGTGCTGGCTAACTGCTCGGTGCTTCATCATTTTATAGAATAATGCAAAATAGAACTGGAAAAGATCTTGAGAAATGTGACCCTTTCTTCTTCCAGATGAATCACTGTCCTAATCTCTAGTTAACAAGGTCATGGTCTTCTATTCTGCCCCAGTGAGTATTATTTTATGCAAAACAAAACAACTTCTAAAGGATGACTCTTACTACACTGATCAGTGCTAGAGATCTCTACATGGTGCATACCTTACCTAATAGAATGTTGAACAGAAAACAGACATCCTCCTATCCTGCTTTATGTAAAATGAGTGGCACAGAGCAAGACATCAGACTAATTGTGAGCATTAAAGTGCATCCACCTCAGCATGTCCACTCTGTCCTGAAATGTTAACCTGTGTCAAATTGTGTGCCTTTGCAGTCTGTTAGGAATGTTATGTAATGTTGGGTTGAGGATTATTCTAATCAGAAGGAGTCTGCACATGACCCAGCTGCAGGTATTTCCTTCTCAGCCCAAGAGAATCCATTAGATGCTCTGCAGCAGAGTGGAGGTGGGATAGGATGTAATAAAGGATTGCTTAATTAATATTGGTCTAATTTATCTAATCTGGTCAGGGTGTAATACTTATCTATATCATACAGAATTCTGTGTCTGCTTTCATTTTTTATTCTTTCTTTTAAATATAGGATATTTTTTGTCTCGTGACATCATAAGAGTACAGCCACTTAAAACATGCAAGGGCCCCATCAGGATTGGGCTGTCAAGAAAGGCTCGGCCAAAGAAGCTTCATCCTTATCTGAAATGACTTCCTGGATTCTTTTACCAGCCTTCACATCTGGGATCACTCTGCTTGAAAACTGTTGAAATGTTTTAACGTTAATTTTTTTGGTACTTTGATCTTTGTAGTTTAAGGGGGTTTTAGATATTAATATTTCAGTATTTGCTAGTGATTTATTTAGGAATACTCCTGTGAATACTTGATAGCAAAGGGATTTATAATGAATGTTTACTAGTAGAAGTTTTAATGGAAGGGTGAATTCCTTTTAAAGTTTATGTAATATTAATAAAATCTGTCATGTATTTTTCATCTATTAAAATCTACAGTTGAAATTTTCTGTCACATCCACACATCCTTAGAATCCTCTGTGTGTTTATGTAGTTTTAAAAACTCCGTATTTTTAAAGAGATTTGTTACAAATGTTTAGAGTGATGTAGAAGAGAATTTCAGGAAGTTAAGTTTAGATTGCTAAAAGGAAGATTATGTTTTAGGCTTCAGTGGCAATTTCCTTTGAGGTACTTCCAGTTCCACGTACTTGTCCCATTAGACAAAGAGTTGGAAAGGAATAAAGCTGTAAATGCTACAGACAGATTGTCTCATTCTGAAGGTACTGATTCCATTGCATACATCATGGAGGCAAAATAACAGTGCATAAATTCTGGAGATTATGTATCTTGAGAAATGGGACACTTGGAATGCTCTGAAGCATGCAGATCTTGGTTAGGGACATCTTCTAATTCTTATTATACTGATATTTTTGTTATAAAGAATAGAGGCAGTTTCAACTGAATAAAAGCACAGCAAGAAACAAACCTGAGTGAAGTCTGAAAAAAATTCCTGAAGTGTCAGAACAAGAATAATCTAATAACAGGTATTCAGAAGAAAGTTTTAAGCCCTCTGTGATTGCACAGATTTTTTTAGATGGAGAATATTTCACCCTGCAGTGGATAAGAGAGTATTCCAGTATAAAAAGTGTTACAGAACAGTGATAGAATGATGATAAGCCCCTATAAAAATAATAATATGTGGTTGCAGCTGACACAAGGAAACTGAGCAAGCTGAATTGATAGGGAATTTATCTGCAGATAAAATATTTTATAGAATCTCTAGCACCAGTGCAAAGACTAAGTAACTTCAAAGTTATTTTCAAAGTTAATTTCTTTAGCAGTGACATTCAGAATATATCATATGTAATAGTAAGCATATCAGTATGTTTATGTTATAAGGATCTCAAGAAGAAAAAAAATTCAGTCCACAATATTGAGAGAAATCAATGAAACAATAAAATCTAGAAAAAGAGTTATAATTTGGTTCATAGTTCCTTTTGTATGAAATAGAAAGAATCTCAGATGAAAATTTGTTTCTAGGAGCAGCAGGTTCTAAAATAAGTTTCTAAACTGATCTGTTGACCACAGATTGTCCAAAAGGTACAGTAAATTGTGTGCACCTGGTTTAAGTTTTAATGTAATTTTAAACAACAAAAGTTGCTAACTTCCCCACTAAAAATTTGGTGATGCAAATGTAAAAGTGTACATGCTAATGGAAAGCATAGTTCTGGACATTATCCTTCATCAGTATAACCAATTTATGAAAAAGTTTAAGAGGGCTAAACAAATGGACAACTGGGACGCATGTTCAGAAGCAGCTCCTAGAAGGGCAGGGCCATTAGACAACTCCTTTGGGAGTATACAAATGAGGCAGCAGCTGGACAGGAATGGATGGATGGATGGATGGATGGATGGATGGATGGATGGATGGATGGATGGATGGATGGATGGATGGATGACTTTTGAACCTTCACCATAGGCAGCAGACATCTCTGTCTCAGAGAGGGGACCTTGGCATCACAGGGTGACACTGTGGAGCAGCTTGAGGGACTATGGGTGGTAGCAACCTCCAAATGTCAGCTGAGGGTTAGTAGAGGAATTCTGGTTTCTCAGTGCTTTGCAAGAAGTATCAACTTAAGTTTCTCTGCATCCCAGAAAGAAGAAGCTGAAAATAAACTTTTACCTGAGTGTTGTTAATTGTGTGCTGGCACAGAGCAAGGGGAGCTGGTCTATAGACATTGGAATGTTCCCCTGGAGTTTTGTCCTCACAGCTGGGCAGTTTTCGAGTGCTGCCAGATATGAACTGGCTTTAAGGTATGATATCTTATCAATAGCTTTTTGAGTTCATATTTCTAAAGGTTGATGTTTAAAATAGGAGGATTTCTTAAGATTTGGGAGAGAAACTTCTGTATTTAAAACCCATTCTAGGAATTCTTTGGGAAAGAATTCTTTCTCTGTGTCATCTCCCACAGAGATATAAATAGAATCATTTTCCTATATCCTCTTGTGGCATTGGCCTGTGATCATTAATGACACAGGGAATACAATTAAAACATTGCATTTTTAATAATTGCAGGGCAGCTCTGATGGTCATGGCTTGGAAATATGTATATCATTTCTGTCCTAGAACATCTGTGCTCCCACTGTTCAGAGCATGGCAATACCAGGTTTCAGCTGCCTTGAAAAGCCACTAAGCACGGAATTTCACAGATCAGGATGGCAACCAGACCATGTGTGTCTACCAGCAGCTTCCACACCACAGACTGGTCCAAGTTTCCAGGGCTCAAGACCTTAAATACTTAGTATGGAGGCTTCAAAACTTTGATTCCTAGTTAATAGTGTCCAACAGACCCAAGAAAATGGTCTTTGTCATTCTGAAATCAGTTACTTCAATACAAAGTCATGTATGGAGATGATGTGACCCCACCAAAGCATACTTGTAATGAACATTCACACAGATAACTCTGAAACTGAAGGATAACTGTTCCTTGAAATACTTTGGCAATTTTATTCTGCCTTATAGTAAAATTTGGGATCCCTGGAAACTCAGATTAGTCTAAAAACTGCAGAAATTAATATCATGGAATGATTACGTGAAATGACCTCAGAATTATTTATACAGCTAATCATCCTTCCACTGAAGAACAATTTTGCCTATTTTTAAATCAACAAACTCACCTGTTTTTAAAATATGTCAGTAGATCTGATGCATGTATAAGAATATACTACAATATTCTTGCCTGCAGAAGACAGAGGTACACAGGCTACTTTTTCAGGACAAGAGATAAAGTCTTAATTCACAGAGTTTATACTCAGTAGCAAACTGCCTTGTGTGTAATGATGCAGCTTGTGCAAGAATGTCCCCAGATATCCTGGAAAAGTGTCTGGAAAATATCCAAACACAAAACCCCAGACAATAAGTCAAATGAAACAACAAAAATTGGACCATGCAGAGAAGTAGAATAGTCCAGCTGAGATATTATGTAAACTTTATGTCTGACTGCTCATTCAGCTGGAGAGAGCTGCTAACAACATGCCCTCATCTTAAATAACAGAGGAAGGGCTGGCACTGGGAATGCTGCCTGGCCTTCTGCCAGCTTCAGCGTGCCCAGCCACCATCAGTTCAGGTACCTTGTTCTGCTGGGGAGCAGCAGAAGAGCACTCAGCTGTGCAGAGCAGTGATGGAAGCTGGCGCCATTCCAGGCACTTTGGGAGTTGCACAGGAAAATGCCAAGACAGGATCCTGTCATATGTCTTTGCATATGATTGAAGCATTATGTATAGATTTTGAATTTTTCCATTGCAGACACCATATCTGGTAATGTTGTTTGAATTCTCTGTTCTCTATCTAATGCTGACTGTAACAGAAATGCAGTTGTTAAGTGTCATTATACTTTAATAATTATGCAGGAAAGCTTAAATACAATTTCTGAATCATTTTATATCAGCTGCTAGAACAATAGATATAGCTTGGGCTTGTTTAACACAAAAGGATTCAATTATAGCCTACTGAAAACCTTGAATTCCATTATATCTACTAATACATGTGATTTTTTAATAAATAGTAATTGAATGTATTTTTTTCGTCTGCCTTTTGAATGACTGGATGCAAAGCTAAAACTGCTCTTCTCAGTGTATTTTGAAAAAATGTGAGCAATTAATGAGTGAATATAAGCAAGATTATTAAAATCCAGTTTAATAACAACACCTGTATATAGAAGTGTGGCTGTTGTCTCTATCAGGGAATTGAATGAAGTAATGAAGGTAATGAAGTAACAGGTAATGAAGTCCTGTTACTCCTTCTACTGTTGGAAGACAGTTGCCAAACCGAAACAGATGACAAATTTCAGGGAAGTCTTTGGAGGAATGGTTCAAATGACTGTATCTATCAAAAGGTCGTGCATTAAGGAAGATGGTGCTGAGGTATTTTGTGAATACACTTTATGAAGTTTCATGTGGTTAGGGAGGAATTCCACTTTTGGTCTTACACTTCACATTCAGTTTGGATTTTAATTTTCTGCTCCCAGCATGGACATCCCATTATGTTATTCCCGCACACCACTGGAGAACGCACCTGCAGTTTTCCCCTAGCCAAGACACTGAGGTCCTGCTGTGTTCCTGCTGAGCCAGGGATAGAGCATTACTAAACAGAGTGTCAGGTAAACTAAAAGTACATTTTAAAAATATCAGGGAAAGTGAAAAGTTAATTTTGTTCAAAATTTTTACTGTCAATAATGGTTCAGGTAAAAATGTAAATAAGGACACTCATTTCAACATTTGTCCATTGATAGTCTGTGTGGCAGATGAACAGTTGATAGTTGTCTTTATGAACTGCAGCAATTTAACAATTTATGTTTAATTTCATGAGAAAAATTAATTTACCATAATCTGATAAAATAATAAAAGTAAAGAGATTGTTATTTTATAAAATATATGCTACCATTTGGTATTTGGTCTGAGTCAATGCTACCACAGAAGTGTGTCCTCCATTATTTGAAATTTTCCTAGTAAGAGGCCCCTTCAATGATGAAAATATTTTTAGCCAGGAGCAGTAGTGGAAATTCAGTATAAATCATATTCACTGCGTGCACTAAGATGCATAGAATAATCTGCTATTAAAGCACTTTCTGTCAAAGCTTAAATATGCAGAAATATGCCAAACTTCCCAAACAAATGTGAAAAATAAGTGCATCAGCATGTGTATATGTATATATATATGCACATGTATAACCTACCATGTGTAAAGTATTATCAAAATATATATTCCTATTACCAATGACATTTTGAAGCCTGTAACTCAACACACTGGCAATGATAGATTTCAGAAATTGTAACAGATGTTATGGCTGCGTGTGGAGAGATGAAGCAGATTGAATTGACTTGGAAAACCCCAGCCAATGGAGTAAGGTAGGCCCTAAGGCGACCTGAATTGCCTTTGGGACAGAACTGTCTTCCTCCATTGATCAGTGGGGAGACTTAGGGGAAGCTTTGCCACAGTCAGTGTTCTCAACAGACTGAAAGAGTTGAAAAATGTTTTTTATCTGTTACTTGGACCTAAGGGTGGAAGAATTAGCTGTTTAAAGTGCTCTCTAGCATTGAAATTCTGTTATTCTTAGGTCTATATTCAAGCAGCATCCAGGATCTCTGCTCACAACTCACTGTTTATTTGCACAATCTTGCAACAAAGACTTGGTTTCTGCCCCAGAGGTTTTGCAAGTAATTTTTCTCAGTCTGTACATTTACTTTTAGTTATTGTTACTATGATATTTAATCCTGGCAAAATGAAAAAAAAAAGTTTTTAAAGAAAGCAATCTTTGGTTTATTTCTACATGGTAGATGAAGAAATCTTTCCATTTTAGAATATCTCTACTTTTTGGAGAAGGATGCTGATGGAGTCATGAGTGAAGGGATTAATTACATGTATGCAACAGGCATGGAACTGTCCCTGGCAAAGGCAGTGTCCTATAGATAGTCTGGAGATGGATTCTGAGTTTAATTCTTCTCATCCATTCCAAACATTCTCACACTTTTTTGGAGAAAACATTTCCTTGAGAAAATGAATAATATTTTATGTGTCATTTGGGCCAGCTTTTGTGTGTCTTATCCTACATATCAACTTGTTCTTCTTCATGCCTCACTTTCTCCCCTCTCCTTAGCTTCTTTTATGCTGGAATTTTCTGAAGTTCCACCACTATGGTAGAATGCAAATAGAGCCAGACTTTCCCACACACAGCCTAGTTCCAGTAAAACTTACCTGCCTGTGCTTGCCAAAGTTGTGCACTTACCTTGCTTGTGCCACAGACGTGCACTAGAACTGATCAGCTGTCATGAACTACTGGTTCATCAACTACATGGTCCAATATTTTCACTGTGACAGAGTTTCTTTGGCCATGGGTGGGTGGGGAATGGTCTCACTGTTCTTCCCTTACCACATTTCTGTAGGCCTGTGCTATCATGGGGAGTGCTGACTCACCCAACTTTGAGATAGTGGGCAGGAATGGTTCTAAAAAACAGTAGTATTAGAAATCTCCATTTCCCAGGGACCTGTGGAGTGTGATGGCCAAGGCAACTTGAACGAGACATTGATTTTGGAGCCATAGTCATAAGGAGAGTGCTGTGAGAATTAAAATATAACTCTGCTTTTGCTTCCTATAAAGTGTTTGTGAATATTTCTGTGCTTAGTTCCTTATATGCATGTATATTTCTGTTTTATATGTACATTTTATTATTTGTTTTTAAAATCCCTGTTATTATCAATATATATGTAAAAAAAACTTTTGTGAAAAGGAAAAGTTGTAGAAAAATATATTTTGACATATTTTCAGAAGAGGATCTCTATTGATATTTTTCAGAAGAGGAGTTTTTTTAAAAGATGATGAAAGCTTGAATTATGCTTGCATGCCACACTACACTGCTCTTCTTTTATCCCATAGATTTAGAATGCTATTGCTTGAAAATAATTATAGGGTACAAAGATTGGAGCCATGAGAAATGAACATTTGAAAAAAATTCCAAGACTGTTCACCAACTGAAGACACAGCGCACGACATGTTCATCCTTGTGAAAATTCTTCCTTTGTAAGTGCTGCCAAGGTCAATGTCAACTTGAATTCTTTAATGCATACTGTAAGTGCAAGCCATGTAGATTAGATCTGCCCAGAGCTATTCCTATTTGTTCATCCAGCTTTTAAAAATACATGTTTGTGCTCTTCTATTAAAAAAATTTCCATTAAAGAAATCAGCAGTCTGAGCTTGTATCAGGTCCTCATTATATTTATTCTCCACCTACCCTTCGTTTTGCCCCACAAATACATACCAACAAGCTTCCATCTGCACATTGCTGAATGTATTTTCACATTCAATAACAACAGCATAATGTATTTCCTGCATTTTCCAGATAAGTTAATGAAATTAGATTATGCAGGGAATAAAAATAGTTCCATGTTAGGACTCATTATGGGAATCTTAACATTTACTAAAATGCTGAACTAATAATATTGAACATGAAATTGTATTTTAATTGCTTTTATCTCTAGGATGAATCTTTACCTGCATGAACTATGCTATTAAGGGCACAAAGTAATCCCAAGTGCAGCAATATTTCATGCAGTCCAACTTATTTTATTAAAGCTCCTATTTTTCTAAAGCTTCCAAGGAAAGAAGAGGACGAAAACAGTGAGAAGGAGAGAGAAAATAGTCCCTCTTTGATATGATTTCTTAAATTGTGAAGTCAAATGGGAGGTTGTTTGGCTATTGAGAGATTTTAGGGCCAAATCTTGTACTATTTTTTTTGTATCAAGCTGCTTTTCTCTAGCAAAGAAAATATTGGGAGAAAGTCTAAATCAGCCTGATTCCTAGAGATCCCTAGAAGACTCCTTAGAGATTCCTAGGTCCTTATGGATTCCTGGAGATACTTGTCAATATGACAGGGAGGTATGACATGCTTCTGGGGCAATCACACACAGGAGTAGTAGGAGTCTGTCAGTGTTTGCACTAGAATTTGTACAGAGTCAGTTATAGCTTTGCCCTTGGCAGTCTCTTCCAAAGAGCTCAGGAATGTCTCTGTAACAGCAGATGGACACTTTTGGACAATACAGGTGTAAAAATCTGCCATAAATATTAAAAAATTTCTTCAGGAAAATTGTGGTGTCAGAGGTTTTCTATCATCATCAATTATTCTGGACTACCAAAGAAGGTGATGTTGAGCTTCCCAATCTGAAAACAATTGATATTGTTTCACTGGCACTAAGACATCTGAATTTCAGGGAGATGATTCCCCTTGATTGCCATGTTAGTAAGCAACTCACTGTTTCTGGCTTTACTTTGGAAAAAACCAGCGGGTTTTTAAAAGTTTAAACTACTATTTTCTTCTGTCTCCTGCTCACTCATCTCTCCTTGCTGTGCTCCTTGCTGCTGCTGGTCAAGCTGAGCCTGCATTGCCGGTGTCCACTGCCAGGCTGTCTGTTGTGGCACTTTGGACCCATGGCAGGATGCTGGATCTGTTGCTCCCACACTTGTCTCCCTCTGTACTGTTGTAGTTCTCACAGTATCTCTGTGAGTTACTGACAGTTTATGTTATATTATTCTCTTATAGGAAAAATGATCTTAAGGCTGTGCAATAGGCTGTTTTCTGATTGGCGGCTGAGCCAAACTTGAGAAGTATTGCCTGAATTGGAGGGGGTTTTGTCGTTGTTTTTTTTATTTGGTTGGTTTTTTAAAAGATTTTCTTTTTGTAGTAGATTTATTTATTTTTATAATTTTTATCATAGCAATGGAGGACTGGAAAATCGTCATAGCAGATCAAGGAAACAAATAATTCAACATCAAACATAACCTTTTGCTTCCAGCGGAGATTGTGCTAACAAAAGTAAACAATATGACACTGAAAGTTAAGCGCCAGTTGCAAAACTGGCCAGGAGTATTGCCCTCTGTGAGTAGTCAGGACATTTGCACAAAATGTGGGGGGCTTGCATTCAAATCCTCCCTCAGGAAACATCACTTCTTCACTTTCTGCCTGCCTGATGCACGTTTTAGATGTCACATTGTTTGGGTGTAACTTTACTCAGTCTTTCCACTGCAGACATTCTACTTTGTGTAATTATTTTAATAAGAACTGACAGCTGCTTGTTCTACCTTCTCAAGAAGTGTGTGTGTAACCTGTTACATCATTCCCAACTTATCAATTTTCCTCCCTCGTGAATATTTGCAAGATGAAAGAGCTTCAGAAGAAGAAACTGGAACCATTTATTTGAGAAAGCATTACAGCCACTGCAGTGGTCCCATACCGTGTTCTAAGATACTGAGATCCCTGTTCTTAAGTGCAAACTGTGAAACTGCTGTTATCTTCTTGTGGCTTTGTTGAACATAATTCCAAATGGTTTTGTTTGTAATAAAGAAGTTTTTATATTCCTGTGTCACTGAGTTCTAAACTGTGCAGAGCACAGTGACCCCTGGAGCAGGAGCTGTGCATGTACCAAGAGAATTTGTTTTCCATCTTGATCTCTGCAGTTAGCATCAGTTCTTGAAGGAGGATTGGTTTCTGATACAATGACATTAGTAATGAGTTGTGACTCCTGAATAAAAAATTGAATCCTTACTGATTGCTTAATCACTTCAGTTTTTAGACAACTGTAGATTGAAGTATGTGAAACTAAATGCTCAGTCTCAGTTTCACTGGAATCCACTCCACAGAGAAGTCAAATCCAAGTATATCTGCTTAGAAAAGTTATGATTTTGGTGTCATAATGGTATATAACCTTTTGAAAATCTTGCAATATGTTCTTAACTAATGTGAGTCTCCAAAACTTTCTCCTTGTTTCAGTCTGATACTTCAAAAAATGAATAAAAACTCTTATGCTTAGCTATGACTAAACTGGGGATGTTATTCCAAGCCATGCTATTTTTGTTCACTGTCATGATACCCTGATATTTGCTGCTTAAGGTTATTTTCCCAAACTACTTCTTTTGAAAACCCAAGCTGTGGGATAAATCTGGGTCTGACCCATTTTCACAGGCAACACTTTTTCTCTGCTCAAACCACAACTTTCTTCCAGCACCACCTCACTCATTCAAATGCTGAGACTAAGGTGATGAAGTTGAACAAATCCCATTATGAAGCATTATTTTCCCTTTCAGTGATAGGAAAAAAATTTAATGTTGAAAGATAAGTCCTCTAGCCATGAGTATTTTAAAGCAGAACTGCAACTCTCCTTTAAGTTGCCCCTCTCATGAGCTGAGCTGTCTAAAGGAGTAAAGCTCCTCCTTTTTATATTTAGTTCAGCAATATCAGGTGATAAACCACAGCATTTGAGATTGTATCCCTCTATGAAACCATAATAACTGAGTCTATTAGAAGCTTTCTCCTTCACACTGCCTTCATATTTAATTAATTTAAAAAATTCACTTCTTTCCTTGTATTTCTTACTCCACATTATCATTTTTGTCCAGAAAGATGTTTTCATTTCACTTTTACGGAAATATTTTTAAACTATTTTTTATTCTTTTGCCTGTATCAAATGCTTTTCTATCCACAGTTAAAAGCTGTGCTGAATTTAAACTAGTCTTTTGGAAACTGCTGAAATTATAATTTGTTTATTATCTGAATGTCATGTCTCAGACCATTCTTTTTGTTATGAAGACTGGGATTAAAGTGATCCGATTGTCAAGATCACTACTGTCATTGCAAACTTCTTTGTCATTTTCTCAGTTTAGTAAACCAGTTTTAAGAGAGCTGCCAGGCTATGGTCCAGGTAAAAGGGGCAGGAATTGAAGTTCCTGCAGCACTTCCTAACTATGCTGGAACATCTTGATAAGCGCTTTCATAGTCTGGACCCTTTCTTGGAAACTGAGGGAGATGGAGTAGTTTATTCATCCTGTCATTTATTTGTCATGTGGAGCATATGTTTGTGCTAATTTCTTGAACCTAAGAATCTAAGACACTCTGGTACAACGTATTCTTCTCTATAAAGGCAAGGAATTAATGATGTCCATTTAACAATCTCCCAGTCATAGACAGAGGTTATGTGTACTCAGTCTCTTGTTAAAGCAGGCTGTGGTGGTTTAATTCTGGACTTTGCCCTGGCATTATTGGCACCCTCCAAGGCCCTGTTCTGAATAAAAATCATCCTTCTTTGGGGATAAACACAACACAGTATGATAGTGATAACATTTACATAACATTATCTTGGGAAGCCACACCAAGGCAAACTTTCAATATATGCACACATTTGTTTTTCTTAGGGTGCTGTATTATTCATTATCTGTTTCCTCATATCAGTTAGAGGATTGCTGCCATCAATAATGACATTGTATGAAAATTATGAGAAACAAGATGATAAAATTATTCAATATAGATCTGGGAATCATACAAGCAGTCTGAAAAAAGAACAGGAGCCAAATAAATATCAGGCAAATATGATTTCAAAATACAGGCTCTTATTAATCTTTCCTGAAGAGTAAGACTGAACATCTTTGCACAAACTTCCAAAAAACTATGTGTTTTCTGTGAGAGCACTGTTTGGCTAAAGAGAGCAGTGTGCTGTGCTGCCTGAATGTCAGGCTGTGCTTCCCAACTGAGAGCAGATG
Organism: Geospiza fortis; assembly: GCF_000277835.1. Taxonomy (NCBI): domain Eukaryota; kingdom Metazoa; phylum Chordata; class Aves; order Passeriformes; family Thraupidae; genus Geospiza; species Geospiza fortis. The sequence continues at coordinate 3,032,798 of NW_005054318.1, forward strand.
TGGAGCTGCTTACACTGCTTGGAATATTTTTTGCATAACACTGAAACCCAGCAAAACAGGGGAATATTCTGTAATTGTTCATCTGTTCATCTCTTCACAGATCTGCAATCTGCAGATGTCAGCCACATGACACCACATGTTTAAAGTAAGAAAATAATAGTATGGAGCAGATGAAGGTAGCTGGTATCATCCAGCAGGTAATTTTACCAAAATTTTCACCTGACATGTCATAAAGTATTCTTGGATTTAAGATGAAAATATCTTTATTTTTTCCAATTTCATATAGATTCATGAGTGGCTTACATGTTATTTTACAGTAGATTAAAAAGGTTGTTTTTGTTTTCAGCTATAATACTCTAATGCAATCTATTTGATAAGAATAAATTTTGTTTTGATCCTGCAAAGTAATATGGAGGTTGAGAACCTAAAATTGTTCTGAGAGGATATGAGGATACACAAGCAAATGCCATGAAAAAGGATGTTATCAGTGCAGTCAGTATAAATCATAATTTTGTCTGCAGTGCAATAATGTATCCACTGTTTTTAAACCCACAGCATCTCCAACATGTTTCTTGTAAAAAAGTTTTTTAGCCCAACATTTTCTCCATGCAAAGTTATTCCAATTTAAAATATTTTTTTCCAAAATCAGCAAAATAAAACAACCAGAAAGGTGTTTTGCTAGCACAGGAACACGACCCATAAAAATATTAATCTACCAAATTCTTTGGCATTTTTTGACTTTTCTGTAACCATTTAAGCATGTTTTAAATGCTATTTCTTGATTCAGCAACTGATTTGGCTATTCCTTCCCGATTCTGATTGATGTTATTGATTGGCTTCTCAAGGCCTCTTGAAGTCAGTAGGACACCACTAATTTAATCTGTGTGCTTTGGATAGGTCCTGACGTTTAATCAGAATAATTGATGCCTCTTTCTAGACATCTTGCTCTTCACTGTCACTGATTTAGTAGCAAAGTGAAATCAGCATTAGCTGCAATTAAACTATAAATTCTTAGTCCTTCTTGTAATTAAAACATAAAAAAATATACAATGAAAACATGATATAAATTATGAATGATAATTCCTACTTTAAAAAAACTCACCTAATTATACCTTGAGAGGAAAATCATTTGGGCATAGTATGATTTTGTTTTTTTGAGTGAGAAAATGAAACTAATATTAGAAAGTATAAAGATCACAGGGTACAATATTTGTAAATAAACATGATGCAAATCTATATTGGGGTTTGAATTAAATATTTTTAATCTCTCTTAAGTATATTTCAATTTGAAGCTCCCAATTTATCATGCTCTGAAACAAAGACTCCACTATAATGTTAACATTAAATATACATTTGTGCTCTTTCTCTAAAATGTAAGAAATAGATTTATTAGGTAACCAGGAAGTAGCTTTCTAGCTGCTAAAATACTGTGTTAAATAAGTTCTTCTCATTAAATTACTTTTGTGCTGGAGATTCATTAATATTCATTCTCCAAAATCTAGCAAAGGTCAGCCAAAAGGTAATTGTGTCAGGACTGAATACCTTTCCTTGGAACTTTCTGTACATATTAAAGCCAATTTTTTCCCTTCTACTTCTGCAAAACCAATTTGCAATAGGATTTACTGTCTCTGTCAGATCTCTCTTACTTCAAGACAACCTTTTAGAAGCTGTATCTTCTGCAGACACACACATTCCCACCAGTGTTGTAAATTTACGTGGCTGTGAGGGATTGCCAGCACCCCTGGGGAACAGCCTGCTGTGAGCTGTAGGAGAGAGCACCAGCAGCAGCTGGAGGCAGCAAGGATTCCCACTGTGTCACCCAGAAACTCCGGTGGAGCTGAGCACAATTTTCCAAGCATCAAATTGGTGCTTGGCCAGGAGACTGCAGCAAACCCCCAGCTTTTAAAGGAGTAGCACTTGAGCATTAAGGAATTGAAGAACGAACAAAGGAATTGAAGAGCATTAGGGAAGAAATTTGTGCAGATTTCACATTTCAGCCAAAAAGTGAAACTTCTGCACATAAAGGGCACGTCAGCATTTATATAATGAGGAATGGCTTCAACTCAGGCTCAAAATAAGAGTAAATTGTTATTTATTGTAAACAACTAGCTCCTGTTAAACTCATCTTAAAAGTTCAAGCTGAACCCTAGGGGACAATTAAGGATTGCTAACTCAAGCTTGTGTATCATCACTATTTCAACCCAAGAGCAATGGATAGTATTTCACTTTTTGTTGGAGTTTTGTCCTAGGCATAATTTATAATCTGCTCTGGTATCATGGCAGTGTCTGGTCAGCAAGGGGAGACCCCAGCTCACCTTTGTGCAGCTCTCTCCCTCAATAAGAGCTCTGTAGACAGGTGAGATTACTCTTTCCTGGGGAAATAGTGAGGGCTCATGGATGGCAAAAACTCCTGGAGATGAGGGAGGAAGAAGCAGAGACCACCTGGGAGCAATTCAGCCACAGGAGGAGAAGATGGGAGGTTTCCTCAGCAGAGCAGGCACATGATCAGGCTTCAAGGCGCTGGCAGAGAGACTTTCCTAAGACTGCACAGGGCTTTTTCATGCCAAATGCACTGAAAACAAGGATAGGAAAGACAGGAGAAAAATTTACTAATCAATCTCACTGAGCAGACTTGTGTCCTGCATAAAAAGTGATTTTGTATTAATTTTCATTCCACTCAGTGTCTGAGATTCAGAGATTCTTGGTATCTTTGGTGGCTGACTTGAAGCTGACAAATCAGCTTATTCAGATTTACCCTTTTTCTGTAACTGCTGTGGAATTTCTAACCAAGCTAGTCAAATGCCAGCAGCTTCCAGCTGAACTGGCAATGATTCCTGAAAGGTCACTGTGCCACAGAGACACTGGGTGCCACTGAACCAGTTCTCTCTCATAATGAAAGAAATTTAAGACAGGTAGATAAAAGGTTTTGCAACTTAGCAGTTACACAAAGTCATCGCATTCTTTTGTCAAAACTATTTTATCTGGGTTTGCAAACACCCTGGTCAAATGTTAAAACTCTTCCAAAAGATAATTAGTTAATCTTTTTTCTGAGAAAATACAGTTTCCTGTCAAATGCTACATCAGAACAAACCCAAAACTGTTATGATGCCAACCAAAACCACCTAGAGCTGGGATTCAACCATGCAGCAAATATCTTATCTACACAAAGCAGGCAGCAGGGCTGAAGGAGGAAAGGTGCAGCTCATGGCCCCTGTCATGGTACATTGACAGGATCTCAGAGACCAACACTTACTTTCCTGCCAGCTCAAAAAATGCAGGTTGGAACATGGTGCCACATAATTTTGGCACATATACACCTCCATAAATACAGAACTGAGATAATGAGAACATTCCCATTTGGTTTTTTGCCTCAGGTCCAAACCAGCTTTTCTCACCTCACTTGAAAATACTGTAACAGTGAGGGTTTTCCAGCCTTGAGGATCTCCTTTTTACATGTAGGATGACAGCTTCCTACACATAAAGGAGAGGCATCACCTCTCAGAGCTCATTCGTCCAGAAAGAAAATGTTTATAATGGTTATTCTTATTTTAAAAATAATTTGACTAGTAGGCACTCAATTCAAAGGGACCCATTGATGATGTTTGGTGTAGTTTTTTTCCTAAAAATTATTATTTTTAATTAAAAAATACACAAGTATTTTCCAGGTAGTAAACCAAGACAAAAGTCTCTTCTTTCAACTGAATGCCCTAAACATAAATTTACTTTTTGTTATTAACAATGTGGTCTAGAGAAATTTGAGTGGGTTTCTCACAGTGAGATCGTTTCAGAAGGGAAGACTAGGATATCATCCTCCATTCTCATTCTACCTTCGGGAACAGCTGCCTGCTGTGGTTGGGAGATGGAGATTTTACCTCTTAAGTCTGAAAAGAGAATTAATCCCACTTCAAACAGAAATGGCAGAGTGAAAGGTAGATAGTACTGCAACAAATGTGTCCTGCGGGGTGTTTGCTTCTGTCAGCATCTGATACGGTCTGAGAATCCCAGAGGCCCCTCAGAGAGGTGTGCTGATGCCTATCAGCCTAAGCTGATACTTAATCACAGTAGGGTGACTTGGCATGCACAGATGTACTTTTTGTAGCTCTTAGAGAGAGATGGAAAAGAAAAAAAAGACAGAAAAAAAAAAGAAAAAAAAAAAGAAAAAGAAAAGAGATTAGATGACTAGATTTAGCCAGCTGGTTAAAGTGGATTTTGAAGAGTGCATTCTGCCCCATATATCTGACATGAGTCAGGTAATAGTTACATTGAGTGTGGCAGAGATTTTTGTGGTCACTTAAGAGTTAGATTAGTCTGAAAAAAAAAGCATTTTGCACGGTCTGCTAGGAAAGAAAATTAAAATGTATGTGTCTGTTCTTATGGAATGAAATAGGCTGATCAGTCTCATTCGGCCTCACATGCTGAGAGATATCATACTTCTCACATTGCTCATTCTTTCAAGGATAAACAGCATCTAAAATGAAGACTGTGAATAAATGAAACTGTTCTTTTCAGTATAATTCAAGGTAAGGCAGATGTCCAGTACAAGTATATATAGTACCTCTACCTTGAGAATAATTTGGCTGAGTTTTAAAAGATACTTTGCTATAGGTTTTATCAGTAGTTTTCCTAATTGAAGATATGAGCTGTTGCAGCAGACCCACAAGAAAATTGCTAAAGCCAATCTGATCAAAAGGCTGAAAGCATTAACATTTTAAACAGCAGACTAATTGAAATGCAGACTTCTTCAATGCTAGGCATGGCTTATCATATTAAGAAACTCTTTCATGTGAAACTGGCTAAGGATAACAAAAACTGATGCAACAACAAAAATACCAAAAAAGAAGATTAATAATGTGTTTTCTGGTATTACTGCTGATATAAAAGTTCTTCTTGTATTTATGATGTCATGAAAAATATTTTGAAGGGTGTGGGTGACATTTGTCTAATTTTTACTGGAAACTAAGGAAAACCAATCCAGCAGCATCAGCTGAAATCAATAAGATCTACAGCAATTATCTGCAATGCAGAGGATACAGGGGATGTGCATTTACAAGCAGCCGGGGTAAAGAAAATTATACACTGATGCCTGGATACAGATTTCAAAAGGGAAAAAAAACCCCAAACATAAACCCCACATAGGCCAAAGCTGTCCTCAGAGCCCAGGCATTTTCAGCATGCAGTAGATAGCAGTGACCAAGTGTCAGGAAAAACTGTGACATAAGAATTAGCAGCTATTAGAAAAGCTTTGGATAGCAACAAGTACTTCTAAATGAAGTCATCATGTTATCTTGTTTTTCCTCCAGTTAATGTGTAAAGGGTAATTTAAAAGGAAGATCCCTCTCTGCCAGTTATAATTGAGTTTTATTTTATCTGTTTCACATTCTTATTAGGGAGAATTAAAAATGAAACACATACTGAACTCCTTCCTGTTTGTCTTAGGGCCCATTGTGGCAGTGAGGAATACCTTCTGTGAACTGAAATCCAATAATTTAGCATCATACATCATGCTGATTTAAGGTAGACTCTTTTGCCTAAAGGACACTCTAATGATACACTCAAATGATACACTCACTCTCTGTATTTAAAGTTGCAAATGATTTCTCTTTGTGCCTGGGTTTTAATCTTGCTATTTAAAATGACCAAAACGAAATTAATTGCGCAATTGATATATTTGTTTGTTCTAGAAAATTAAAAGGGTGGTGAGAAGCTGATAAGCAAATTGTGTTAGTAAGATATGGCAGTTTTAATAAACTTCCTTCAGTAAACTTCTGACTTCCTTTTTTATTGATCATTGTGTCTCAAAAGCTTCTGGGCTATAGTGGCACCAAACATCGTTAATTTTTATTGATCTCAGAATTCAAAGTGAAACCTCTGAGTATTTTAAGATTGCAAAGTAGTTACTACTTAAATCATCCTAAACATATTTGGAGAACATAAATTAATTTTAGGATGTATGGAATTTAAGTTACTCTTTCTTTATGGAATCTGCAGATTTACTATAACATTTTATTCCTGACATGAAAGAAGAGGAGATGAACTAAGGTACTTTTCATATAGCACTTATTAATCTTCTTATTAAGTGTCCAATTCATGTCTAGGAATCCACAAGTTTTAAATTCCCAGGAACTCTGCCACAGAACTGGAGCAATGGTCCAAGGTATGCTCCAGCTAACACCATGGTAAGAAAATCAGACATAGGCTGCACTGGAGTGACAGGGTTGCCCACATGTGATAGAACTCAGATAAAACAATCATCATCATTCAGATAATGTCACTACTGATAAGTTTTAAGAAAAAATAGTAAAAATCAAATGTCTTGGTCTGACTTTTTGGCCCACACCACTGTGGATTCAGTTGTAAGCTGTGAGTGATCACTCCTACCTCTTCTGAGCAAAGTTTTTATGTTCTTATTTTGGGGATTTCTGTTGAGCACTTACAAGCTGGAGAACTGCAGATTAAGATAGAAGCTACATAGATTTAGAAGAATTCCTCAGAAATCCAACCTTATTTCTTGTATGAGTGAAGTATATAACTTTCTTTCATTGCCTCAAATCTAGTCATAAACCTCACTCTTCAATCCAGGCAAACAGCCAGGCAAAAGACTTAAGCTACAGATTCCTGGTCACTGTATGTTTTTGCTGTACATTTGCTGGAATCTCTCATATTTATTTAGATTATAGGATTGCACATGAATTATTTTGACTTTGTTCTCTTAAATTATTGCCATTCTTACAGATTGTGATCATCCCCAAAGATAATAAGAAAAAAAGACTGATGTGCAGCAGCAAAAATTGTTAGTGCAAAAAGTTTAACTGAATATTTCTAAACTTTCTAGGAGTTAGGATATTTATATGGAGCTTGATTCTGACTTCAAGTTCAAGTCAAGAACAAATGCAAATGTCTTTATGAAATACAGGACAATTCAGACCTATCTATTTAATGAGCACCCACAAGTATATAGAAGTCTCTCTGTCCATGTGTTAATTGAATGTTGAAATCTAAAAAGGAAACTATTCCTATTTTACTAAGCAATTGTTTCCACAAATTCAGAGATTCAGGAAGTCTACCCAGCAACACTTGAGATTGATTTTTCATTTTTTATTCTTATTGAGCTAAATATGTTGGAGAACTGGCTTTCAGCTACATTTATGGAAAGTACAGCCATGTACCAAAGCAACAGTAGTGCAGTAATTACTAGTGTAGTAATGTGGCAATGCTTAAGACCACAAATTATTTGGCATCCTGTAAAAGTTCAGTGACATACTTCAGGCATATATTATGTTATTTAACTGTTAGACTTGAAATGCCTGGCACTAGACTTCAAGACTGCTGCAACTAATAGCAGAGGCAGGCCCCTCCAATTTGGGTCTGCTTAGTAAACAATCCAGAAGGCCTTTTTAAAAAGATATTTTAAGCCCATTTAAAATCAATAGACCAAATGGCTTCTAGGATCACTACTGACTTCATTGGGCTCAGGCATTGTATCACTACTCTTCTGGTGCCAAAAAGATAAGTGAAATTACATTACTCCCTTTTTTTGTACTGGTCTGAAAAGTGAATCAGAGCAGGAGTGCCTCACTTTCCTCAGCTGACTGCTGGAAAACTTTTTAATATTGTTAATGTAACCAAAAAACCTTTGTAAATGCAAAAAAAATATGTACAGATAGTGACTTCTGCTCCTGTACTTTGAGTATTTATCCAGGTAAATGCGAAAGGAGACCTCTGAAGGAGACAGGTTGTTCTTCTCACTTGCTCTCACTTGTTTCACTTCTCACTTAGTGGCAGGATGCTGGGACTGGGAGGGCTCATTGCGCCCCTATTAAGGGTGTACGTGCAGGGTTCTGTACTCAGCTGCTGAGAGAGTTTCACATTTCACTGGCTGGTTCAAAAGGAAGCTGTTAGCCAAGGCCAAATTCCAACCAGGTGTAAGTCATCAGAGAAAGGTTTGAGCAGCTACAGGTGGGAATTCATTAGAGAAATAAATTGAACAGGAGAAGACACTCATAGCAAATGGACCCAAAACTACTGTCTTGTTTGGCACTTAAAAGTGGCTTTGTCCCTTTGCAAACATCAAAAATATTTCACTGGATGCTGCTCATAGCCTTAGAAGAAGTTTCTCCAGGATAGCAGAGGAGCAGCAAGTCCATGGATCTGGTGGAAGTGTTGTCTTCAGTATCTTTCCTCTCCAAGGTGTGGTTGTAGCATGAGGAGCAGAGAACAAACTCCATCCGTCTGTGCGCAGGTATCATTCTAAGCTTGTAAAATGGTGTCCCTTTCTAAGTGGGGTATTGAAACCATGACTGGGTAGAGATTAAGTTTATGTTGTGTTTCATTATTGTGTTATATCATTATGGGTTGTAGAGCTGGTTTATATTAATCTGTTTAACTTGAAATAGAGCCAAGGAAGAAAAGTGTTCCTGCTGCCACACGCTACTTTTGGCTTGGCAATGGCAGCAGAGATGAGTCCTCCTGAGTCTCAGGAGAGACCTGCTAGCTGGGCTTCTCCTTTTTCACTTTTCTATAGCTGAAACATATTTGACTTCTACTATGAGAACTAACACATATTTTCAGAACAAGCTCTGTTGGAAATGACAGGTACTGGTGTTGCTCGTCTGCTGAAACCACTGTGATTTTAAATAAAACTAGTTGCACTTTAACAGAGTAGGAATCAAAACAAAGAAAAAGTTCTGCCAGCTGTGAAATTAGGAGCTCACTTGAGAAATGTATCCTGATTTGGTCTCAGAGCCAAATCATGCTCTGTGTTGAATGTTGGGATATAGCTGCTTGCAAGCATTTTTTTTGATCCAGGGTCTTCTTCATTCATAGTGCCGCATTCTTGATTCTTGAGAAATGAGCAGAGCCTGAATTGTGTGAAAGGTTCAGATTTCTAGGATAAGGTGGCAACTGAGCTTATCTTACTTGTGTGCTCCAAATACAATGAAGTACTTACAAAAAGAGTCAGACTCCAGCTTTTTCTTTGGATTTGGCCTGCTAAGTGGCTATACATTAATTTTTGAGACCCTAAATATTGAGCAGATGTGTTAAATGTGCTCTAAACAAGACATAGTCATGTCTGCTGCACTACAGCAGAGCAGAACCAAATCTAATTCTGAATCAACCCTGGGTGGGAAACAGGACTTGCTTAGACTCCTGTGGTTCTGGTTATGTGCAAAAGTGTAAATAACTCTAACAAAATGAGGCTGCCTAGTCTATTTTGTGTCTAGTTTGGGATAAGCTGCAGCTGAAAAAGTCAGGTGAAATAGTTCAATAAGATACAATTTATTTTGAATGCAAAATATGTTCAACATATTATTCCCCAAATGAATTTTCTAGCTATAACAACTATTTCTATATTTGAAATCATCAATCCAATAGTGAAATCATGTCTCTCTATTATTCATATAAATAGTTCAGTGATTTTCATGTCCTTGCAGGTTGTCGCAAGAATTAGCAGCTAACTAGCCTTTGTTTCTTTTTTTTTTTAATTGTTTCTCTTAATTAGTTAGGAAGGTTTCTGTTGAGTCCCAAGGGGGACGTGGGGGGTTTGCTCACCCAGTTCAGAAAAAGCAATTTGATCAAGAACTGAGATAGAGGGACTCTAGTCTTTAATTTAGTTTTTTTCCCAATAAACTTGCCAATTAAGATACCAAACATTCTCACAAACCCAGATTCACCCTACCTTATTTAGACATTGAACCAGAAATGCATTTCCAGAGGACAATTCAAACTGGAGTTGAGTTGATTTGCTTCCAGTGATGTCTGTATTTCCTGGCTGACTTCAGGAGATATGTAAGGCATCCAAACTCCTGACTAAACCCTGCGAGTGCCTACAGCTAGCTGAGATGGATATAATGTCTAACTCATCCATGCTATCAATTACTTGGATTTCTTAGGCAGCAGCAGTGACCTGCACAACACCATGAGCACACGTATAGATTCATTGCCTATATCAAGAAGTAGAAAAGCTATTGGAGAAGAGTTATAGGGCTTAGTTGAAAACTTTGTAATTGATGATGTGGTATTTGTATGAATTAGGGTTTGGCAAGCTTTGCTATAAACAAAACCTTATTGCCAGGGTTTGAATGGAGAACTTGTGTCACTACCGTTGATCATTACTCCCAGAAACAGAGCACAGCATGGAAGTGAGGGGCAGAAGAGGCAACAAGAAAATAAAACGTAGCATTTTTTTTTTGCTATTTGTCTTCTCATTAGATAGAGAGCAAAATGGGTCCAAGAGAAAAGAGCCATGGAGGTTCTCTAGAGAAAGGCAATGAATACAACTGGATGCTAAATGAAGTTGTTAGAGATGAGCATTACAGCAAATAGGTCAAAGGATTATTTTTAGGGATGGGAAATGTCTGAGATGGAAAGTGATTCACTCTTTAATAATGAAATTTGTGTTTTCACATTATGCATTTTCACTAAGCTGCAACAATTAAGCCCTCTCATTTTGCATGATGCCCTTGATATCTAAACACACTTCTATAATGAATTTGGTACCAAAAAATAGCATGAGTATTAAAAGAATTACTTCAAAACTAGAATCTTGACTAGATAATTTTTAAAATAATAATATTTCCTTCTGAGAAATTAGTAAATTCTAAGTTCTGATTGCCCTTGTTTCAGGCACTCAAACCTGCTTTTTAAAAAAAAAAAATTAATTTTCTGGAGAGGTAATTTAAAATTGAGAAGGAAAAGCATCCAACTGATCATGAAATGCATGGTAACGTGGCAACTCACTCTGCCTGGAAAAGCTCTGGTAAGTCCAGTGCAAAAAAGGAAGTAGAAAGCCCAGGTAGTGAATATATAGTACAGCAATTCCCAGCTGGGCAGGATTAAAAATTAAATTTCCTAAAAAGGTCACCAGAAGTAGGTGGGAGTATCACTTCAAACACCTTTCTAAAGGCAGAAGCCCTTACTTTTGCCTTTGTCCTTGGAAAAGACCTTGAAAGAAAGCAGCAAGTCCATCACCTTGTGCTTTGCAGAAATTAAGTTCAAATGCTTGAAACAAAAGGAAAACTCTTAAGCACACTGTGCTGTCTTTTTCAGATTACATTCACTGTGGTTCATGCTGCTATCCTTCATTTTCTAGTACTTTACTCTTGGGACTACTAGAAGATTTTGAAGGGATGAATGAATATTACTTTGATGAAAAGGTGAAACGCGTATCTATCATACCCTGGTTTTAATCAGGTAATTTCTAAAGAGGCTGCAAAGCAGTAGTGAATATTGTAGGTAGATAGAGGATTTTCTTTTCCTTTTGAAATTAAGCACAACTTGGTTTTATGCAATTATTTGTAAACAGCAAAAATCCCAATTCACCTGAGAGTACCTGCCATGCAAATGTGCTGTGTAATGCAATCAGGGGGGCATTGAGCGAGGTCCTAGAGGGACAGACACGTAAAAGCATACTTTTAAGTGACCACAAAAGTCAGAACTTCTCTGACATGCATTTCCATGTAATAGAGGAATCCTAGAGTATAAGATGAGACATGTCAATTATCAGCGAGTCAGGAGAGAGTTGTAGCAAGGTTGACGTGTGCGTAGGTGGCAGAAGTCTGTTCCCTCTCCTGGCTTCTGCTCAAAATGGTTTTTTTCCTGTTTCCC
>NW_005054318.1:3044437-3059745 GCF_000277835.1 Geospiza fortis
TTGTTAAAGTCCCATTGGCATGGAACTGTCATCCTCTGGGGTTTTAATTTCACCATTAACAGAGATCCTGAGAATGACTGGGACACAGAAGTTACATCTGTGCAAACAAATCAAACAGTGACCTGGGTCTGGTGTTGGGAGGGTGTGTATGGGTCTGTGTATAAGGGGCTGTGTGGCCCAGCAACAATTACATGGTAATTCTTTGCCCAGTTCAGTAAATAAAATGCACAGGACAGATATATACTGATTTTGTTAGGGTGAAAACAGCTTAAACTAGACTCGCATTTTCCCATTTGATTTAGCTATACATTTAATTTCTATAGTGAAGCAGCACAGGTGCACAAAAAGCTGGTCAAATAATTATTCAGCTTTCTGTACTATGATCACTTGAATTTTAGGAACCTGAAAGTGGAAAATAAAAAATTTTGGTTGAACTTCTGCATACATTTATACCAGTGTCATGGGTACTGAAATTCTGAAGTTACATTCCTAGTGCAAGCAGCTTCCATGTTTTACAGCTGGAAATGTTTTCTGATTCGAAGATACAAGAAAAACTTGATAAGTATTTGCCTGTTTCAACTGAAAAAATACAGTGCTCTCCATTTTACTGTGAATATATGTAAAATATAGTTATATATGTAAACTGTAACTATATGTAAAATGTCCCAATTCTAAGGCTTTTGTTCCCATGATACATTTTAAACTTTCACTAAAAGGGAAAAATCTCTGGTCAGTAAAAGTGGTGAGTTCCCAGTCAGCTTACTATCCTCCGTGGACAAGAAACACATTACGTGGGTGAAGAGACTGAGAAGCTTGTCCTCCCCCAAAAAACATACTACACACATTGATGTGTGGTTTTGTAGCGCCATTAATTTAATCTTTAAAATCTTTTGTGCTCTTTATTGGTCTCAGTGGAAAATCTTCTGGCAAGACATTGGTGTTTCAAAAAAGAGTCCTGTTCCGTACGGTGATTAAAATAAGGTTATTTTCATTCTGTGTTAAAGGGAAAAAAAGACACCATACCAAAACCCTCTTTCACACAGATGTAACATCAGTTGATTTAAGGAAACCTTGGTGGATTTTTAAACATTTACAAAAAGTGTTCAAATAAATAAAAATTTAAGTGTTGTGTAGGTTTTTATGTTATGAGCTGTGTAATGAATATTTTTTGTTTGTGAAAATTACTCCAAAGAAAGGGCTGAATAAAACCTAGGAAAAAAAGTTTCATTTCCAATAAATCAGTATTTTCTGGAAAACAAAACCAAACTCTTAAAAACTGCTTTTTGAGTCAATGTATGTTGAAATGCAAGAATAAACATGTGATTTACTTATATAATTTAATACATATTTTTTTCCATGGTTTGAGTTCATGTAATGAACTGTTCTAGCACTTGAAGATCAAAACTGAATTAACTTCAAGTGAGCTTTTGGTGAATTAAGTTAAATTAGAGGAGGTTTTAATTAGATCCTGTATATCTGCTGAAGTTTCATATTTTGCACAAAAAAGAAAAATTACATAAGATATTTAAAATGTCTTCAAACAATGGAAGGAATTGTCTTATTGTATGAGAAATTATTCCCTCAAAGAGTTTATTGGAATTAATGAGCCTGGATTTTGGCTAACTCCACTGCAACCCAGAACTCAGCAAACTCCAGGGAGCTAGGGGTAATGCACAGCCAGCACAAGTGGAAATGAAAACTTTGGTGGTCCTCTGAAAAGACAAAATAGAAGGGAAATGTAGTAGAATTGTTTGTGTGGACTATCTCATCTTACAGTCTTGCAGAATTAAATGGGGATCCGGAACCACAGCCCATCACTTTAGGGATTTGAGATCTGGTAAGAGTGATTTGAGAGGAAAGACTGATTCAAATAAATAAATTATGGTGATAATTTCTGGTTATCCATCTACTGGGATCCAGTTTGGTGAAGATATATGTAAATATTTACTACTACTTCTTAAACATCATGGAAAGATGTGAACCCAGGGAGATTTTATATAGGTTGTGTTTTATACCCATTCTTAACTTCTGTAGAGATATCATTTGAAGATTTTGAATTATCTTATGCCCTCATTTCAGTCTTGCTGTAAGTAGTGGTTTCCTGCTCTGAAACCTCAATTAATTGTCATAATGTATTTGCACTTGTATTAGAGCAGAAATGGTGTGTTGATAATTGCATGTGAAAAAGCAAAAAACAAAGACACCTGTTCATTTCTTATCCATGGTGTGAATCTAAAAGATGATAATTCTGGTCCTGCCTCTTCAAATACAGCCCTTCAAAGAACTCTTTCAGTTTAACATACTCTTTTTGGTTTGCTTTTAAGATTTTGTTAGCTAGTTCTCAGGAAGTCTGTAAGAGGCCCACAACATTGTCTATTTGCATCCATGTCTGAGATCCAGGTGCTCAGTGTGTACAGTCCTTGGCCTGGCTTTTGCAACATTCCTTTCTATTCCCTCTCATTCCCCATGCCTCTTCTCCTTTCCCCTGTCCTGTAGCACAGAAAAAAGCTGAACTTGGTTAAACCACCAGCTTTATTGCTAGTTCTGATTTTTTTTCTTGGAAATTGGTTTGCCCTAAGCTAGTACGATATGAAGCTCTCAGCTTCTTCTGATCATTTTTTTCCTCTTTTTTTTTTCTCTCCCCATAAAAATTGCAAAAAATATTACCAAGCAAGAGTGGCATAGAAATGCAAGAGAAACAACAGATTTCCTTTTTCAAGAAAATATGTGCTTGAAATTGCCATAAGTCATACATGAGTTTTTGCAAACTTTTAATTAAAATAGATCATAGGGAAAAGCTCTTTACCCAGTATTTTTTAGATTTTTGAACTTTCAGAGAAAAAAACTAGAGAAAATTGTACCTGGTTCTCAGAACTTCTTTTCCTATCTATGATATATTGTTTCAGATAATGCAATCAATAGCAATGCCATAATTCCAATCCTTACATCCTAAAATTCAATTTTTTAATTTGTAGTAAAAGATGGTGCAAAACCTCAAGATTGACCATAAGAACTTGTTAGTCTTGTGGTTTTGTTTTCTGATACTATTAACAAAAGAGAATGCCTTAGAAATGGCACAGTAGCTGTTGAGCTTGCTGTTGCTTTCCAACTCAGCTGGAAAATCAGTAATTGCAGAACAAACTTCGCCAAGAATTAATGGAGATGCTGGCACCGGGGGAGGCAGCTGCCAGATATCCACTGTAAACATAATGTATGTAAGTGAAACTATTACTGATCAGCTATTAATGTGCATAACTGGTAACCAGTTTCTTAGATTTAAATAAGTCAAGGCTCTTATCCTTAAAGGCATTTTCTGCGTTTGTAGAAGTTTGACAAGCACTAGAAAATGAAAATGTCTGTTTCTCCATTGAATAGAGGCTGCATGTTGGGGCATTTTTACATGGGTAGATAGGAATAGGATGAGGGGGAATGGTTTTAGTCTTCAAGAGGAGAGATTTAGATTAGGTGTTCTTTGCTTGGATAGTGGTGAGGTACTGGTATGGGTTGCCCAGGGAAATTGTGGATTTCCCATCCCTGGAAGTGTTCAAGGCCAGGTTGGATGTGACTCTGGGCAGCCTGATTATTGGAAGGTGTCTCTGCCCATGGCAGGGATGTTGGAACAAGGTGATTTTTAAGGTTCCTTCCAACTCAACCCAAATTTGTCCGTAATTCTATGAGTTCAAATAGATATGAATACAGTTTCTCCTCTTGTCACAAAGGTTCAGCTCAGCTCTCCCAATTGCATGGGTAAGTTTTTTTTAGTGTCAAGAGGAATTGACACAGCTGGATTTTTACTATCTGGGTTTACACCTCAGGCACCAAAACAGGCATAATCATGTTTTCTGTTAATTATTTAAATATTTTAAATTTATTGTGTGGAATATACACAAAATAAGCAAAACAAACTCTTGTCACTGAAATTTTAGGTGGAGAAATTCATACTTGGAAAAGTAAATGCATTTTAACGGAGATTATCTGTAAATCACAGCTAGAACCATCTGCTAAGTATCAGGTTATCTTTCACCAGCAATGTATTTTTCTAAACAATTCAACAGCATGATAGAGTTTAGATCAATGAAATCCTACTTCTTTTTTGGAGATCATTGAAATATTTATTCTATAAAACTCCCTAGTACAGCCGTTTAAATGGTTCCAGAATATTGAAATATTTTTGTAGCTGATTTATCCATATACTGCATTTTCTAAGTCCAGAAAAGAACAAATAAGAAAAAAATCATTAAAAATAGTAGGGATTGCTTAATACGTTAATGAAAATCTCATTTCTTATTAATAGGACATGTGTTATTAATGATGTCAATGCATATTGATGTTATAGTGTATTTTATTCAAATGAAATATACAAAGAATATAACCCATTATCATATTTATCTTGTCCCACACGAAGTTTACCCATAATCTGATTAATTTGTTCGCTGCCTCAAATAACACCATTTATGGCAGTAGCAACTGAGGTAATTTCATTGCATTCTGGTTCATGCTCATTTTGCTGTTTTAGGAAAACTCACTATAGTGTGATAAGTTCAGGTCTCAAGACTGTTTTGAACAGGTAAGATACATTTTGACAAATTCAGAAGAGATTTTGAATGAGGGGGAGGCAATTAAATTTCAAGCAACATAACCATCCAACTAGCAAGATGTGGAGGAGGGGGAGAGAAAGACATCCTGTGGCTATGTCCTTAGTTAATTAGGAAATTAAACAATTGAGGACAGCACAAGATAGCTCATGTCTGTACTAGTAAATAATTTTATTCTTAAAAGCATTTTAGCAGAGCCATTGCATTAAGTGGAAGCGGAATATGCTGCAGTACCTGGAGGTTAAAGAGTTTCCTTTACATAATCTAACACCAACACGTGGCTGACTTGTTGGTGCCCATCCCCAGATTATAAAACCCTCATTGTTAGGTAACAACTGTCAGTGTTCACTAATCCAGTGCTCCAGCTCTGGGCTAGAGAGTGACATCCCAAAGTGACCCAGGCGCCAACGAGATGTGACTGCCTTTTCACACCCAGCTGCCCTCACAGTTTATAGCTGTGTCCCAAAGTATGTGGTTGAGGATGCCTGGGTGACCAAATTTTCTCACTGAGCTTGAAAATCAGATTTCTTACAGATTTATTTTGTTACAGCTAATTGGAAAGGTGCGCACACCTGGCTCTGGTTGGGATGTGAGGGAAATAATACAATATGCCTTCAGACATTTCTCTTTATACCAGTTCTTGTTCTCTTTCTCCTCTCCTCTCCCTGCTACACATTTAGAAATATATCTAAGATTAGGCTGCTGAAATGATGCAATTCCTATTTCTAGAGGAACAATTTTGGAATCAATATGAAAAGCAAGCACTGGCTTTTACACTAATAGGTATGAGTGCCCCTCAATAAGTAAATAACAAATAAATAAGCTAAAGCTAAAGGTATATTTCCACCTGTAAAATGGAGTTCAGAAAATTCTATCAGAAGTCCTCTAAATATTATTTGAATACCTTTAATTTAATTTAGAGATAAAAGAGATAGCCTTGAATATAAAATCCTTGAATACCAGATGAATGGACTTTTTCTTTGTATAACGTTCAAACCTCATATGAGTCTCCTATGGAATTTCAGTCAGACTCTCAGCCTATCTCTGTTCTGACTTTAATCTCACATATTATATTGATGCATCCCAGAGGCAAAATTTATTTATACTTTACACCTTTATCCTGCAATAATGCATATAAATAAATAAACTATTATTTTAACAAGAGAAGCCTCTGGGTTGATGTGTTTGTGTTACTGACATTGGTTAACAAGGGCTTACCTGTACTTGTAAGAAATGAACAAGACTGTCAGCACTCAAAGGACTGCCAAGACCATCTCAGTTCATCTCTTTATTCATCTTCTTGAGAAAGAAGATTAATGTTGAAAGGAATAGAAGAACCTGTCAGTGCATGACAAGCTTTCAGGAAGATGGGATGCTTGAAGAAACAGTTTGGTTATCAGCTAATCCAGGACACCAAATTAGGTATTTCAGGTTCAGTTTTCAGAAAGTATTCCTGAGCTATATACAGAAATCAGCAATTACAAAACCAGGATAAGAATATGTCATAGAATTCAAGACAACATAATTCAATTATTTAAGCAATGACTCTTCTTTGAAATAACAATAAAATAAAATAAACTCTGAAAGCATATATTTACAGAACAATACAAAATGCCACTTGAGATTTTTTTAAAATGTTTTGTTGATTTAATTACTTAACCTGCTCTGAAAAGCAAGTTAAAATAAAATGCATTTGAACAAATATGGAAGTGCCCTTGCTCAGTATTTCTGTATTTGTTTTACTCATAATCAAAAAATGGAAACTTAGAAATTAATTTCAGCACTTAGTATTCAAATTGCTCATAGCAAGAAGCCCCTTTATCTTCTGTGTTTTCTTTTGTTGTGGCATTAGTGATACTTACATAAAGCAATCTTAATATTCAAGACAATTATTCTGAAAAGAGCTGTTCTCCAAGATTTATCTCTAACTAGTATCATCAAAATATCATAGTATCCATATAAGTTTATTTTAATGACAGCCTCTAATTAGGGTTGACATTTCACTAGCCTTATTTCCAAATTCCACTTATTCTGACCTCAGACAAGTTATTTAAAGCTGGTGAGCTTGAACTTTTATCAAAAGTGGTGTGCAGAGTCTTACTTTTCCAGACTTCCTTTTGAAGTCTGCTTTCATTTGCAGTGTACATGCGATGCCCATGGAAAGGTCCCATCCGCATGAGTCACAGAGTCCTGGGATCACAGAACATCCCAAGTTGGAAGGAACTCACAAGGATCACCAGGTCCAACTCCCAGCCCGTGCAGGACACCCCAGGAGCCACACCATGTGCCTGAGAGCTTTATCCAAGCTTTTTTGAACTCTGCAGGCTTGGTGCTGTGACTACTTTCCCAGGGAGTCTGTTCCACCATCTGGCTGAAGAGCCAGAGTCAGGAAAGCTGGCACACAACATGGAGAATGGATTTGCTCAGGCTTGCCTTTTGGCACTAGAATTTCTTGATCTGGAATGATGTAAATTTTGTACTTTGAAAGAAAACATCAAAGTAGTAAAAAATCAGTAAGTATTGCTGTCTGGATGTTATTACACAGCTTTTATTATACATAATAATGTCATTCTGAAAGGTCTAAATCTTTGCTATTCGCATGGATGGAAGGTAACAAAAACTTACAGGATTAGATGAAGTGGAAATGCTGACAGTAAATATGTTGTTTACAGATCTGCCTTTCGTTGTAGCATTGAGCTGTAGCAGATTAAAGAGCTTACGAACAAATATGTGCAAAGAAACTTCAAAGGTTAATTTAAACAGTTTAATGCTGTGAAAAGTGAAACAACTTATCTGCAGTGAAAATGTGATGCCTACAGTGAGTTCCTCAGATCAGGGGTGATGCTTTTCCCTTTCCATCAGTGTGATATAACCATCATCCCACCTGACAATCTTATGAGAAAGAATTGCAAAATTTTATTGCTGAAAATCAGTAATAAAATGACAATGTTCTTGTTTATTTCTCATGGCATTGGACAACCATTTTTTGTGCAAGTTTCCATGCCTGTATTCAATATGCATTCATACATTTGATGCTCAGTCAAAGGATTAGCTTTAGAAATGTGAAAATTATGACTGCTTGCAGTAGTAAAAAAGTTAATTCTGTGGCAGAAATATACAAAATTGAGCATTAAAATCACCAAGTAATGCTCGTTTCTGAAAAGATTTCATGAACTATTTGTTCACAAGGAGTTTTAAATCCTCATGTACAACTGTCTTGTAACAAAACCCAAGCTGTTGTATAGCTCTCCTTGAGAACAATACATTTTATTTTGCCTTTTTTCCATGTCTGTATTTTGGGTTTTTTTTTTTCCCACCTGTGTGCTGGTTTTGGCTGGAATAGAGTTAATTTTCTTCACGGTGGCTGGTATGGGGCTGTGTTTTGGATTTGTGCTGAACACAGGGCTGATAACACAGAAATGTTTTTGTTATTGAGGAGGGTTTACACAGAGCCAAGGCCTTCTCTGCTTTTTGTACTGCCACGGGGAGGAAGCTGGGGGTACCTGGGAGGGTGGGAGGAGACACAGATGGGACAGGGGACCCAAACTGACCAAAGGGATATTCCAGATCATGGGGCATCATGCTCAGTATGTAAAATGGTGGGGAGAGGGGGTGAAGAAGGAAGGAAGGAGGGGACATCTGAATTCATGGTGTTTGTCCTCCCAAGTCACTGTTATGTGTGATGGGTCCCTGCTGTCCTGGCTGAACACCTGCCTGACCATGAGAATTGATGAAAGAATCCCTTGTTTTGCTTTACTTGCATGTGTGGCTTTTGCTTTCCTTATTAAACCGTTTTTATCTCATTTCACACATTTTCCAGCTCTTACTCTTCTGATTCTTTCCTCAAACCTGCTTCTGGGGGAGTGAACAAGTGGCTGCATGGTACTTGGTTGCTGGCTGGAGTTAATCCACAGCACCCTGCAATTTGTTTAAAGAGCATTCAGCTTTCTTGTGTCCTCTCCAGCACAGTCTTATTTGAAAGAGCAGAGAGTGAGTGTCCCTAGTCTTCAGGACAGTCTTGCAGATATTAATGGGAAAATGAAAGATACCTTCTGCTAGAAAAAAAGACTATGGAAGGGAGGAATTTAGGATGGGAGGTCTTGAGGAAATGTTTTTGTCTGATTGTCCTTCCATTCCATGAAATCATCATTGGTTTTACCTTCATATTTTCTCATGGCTTTGGAAATAACCACATTGAGCATCTGTCCCCTAGGGCATTTGTGTACATCTGTTGAGCTCCAGAAGTCTGGCTGCAGTCTGGGTTTTAGCAGGCAGTGCTTGTAGGAAGTCAAAGCTTTATTAAAGCATTGGAAGCCAACTTCTGTCTGCTTCTTTTGCATCCATAGGTCTTGTGTGCCTAAAAGCTTTTCTGCCTTTTCCTGAGCACACCTGTTGGTCTAATAAAAACTATTAGTTCTGTGTATAATTATCTTATTCTGGATCATACTGATACAGCAAGAGAATCAGCAAATGGTTTGGGTTGGAATGGATCTTAAAGATCATCTGGTTGCAACCCCCTGCCATGGGCAGGGACACCTCCCAGTTGCTGGTTTCTCTGTGTCTGGATTGAAGGCAGTGAGATGATAGATCATGTTCAGATTCAAGTGTTTCTTATTTCTTATCAGTAAAACAGTCTCAGTACTGTGAGTTTTTCATTAGAAGGCACAAATTGGCTAACAATCTCTTGTTTCAAGGTCTTTTAAGACGAAATCATCCAATTAAGAAGTGACATCTAGATTATTTTCCCTTTTAATCCAATAACTGATCCCAAAGAGCCTACAATGGGACTTTTCTGCCCAATTACAAAATGCCACCCAAACTCATGAAGAAGGAGGAGAAGAAGCATGAAGAAGAAACCCAGGACAACACCCTGTGCCCTCCATCTTGCTTCCATCCACAACATACTAAAAATCCCAAAACCTAATTTTCTCACCAAGAGATAAAAGTACACTACTCTCTATTTTCACACTTTTGTGGATTCTGGTCTATCTTGAAGTTTAGGAAACGTTCTCCATGAATGAGGGTCAAAGTCAGTGGTCCCCTGGGGGTCAGGGCACCCCAGAGCAGACAGAGAAATATTCCCAGTGCCCTGGGTTTCCACACCCACTGATCAGGTTACTCAAAGCCCCATCCTGCCTGGCCTTGAACAATTCCAAGAATGGGGCATCCACAGCTTCTCTGGGCAACTGATGCCAGTGCCTCACCATCCTCACAGCAAAGAATCTTTCCCCAGGAACTAATTTCAATCTCACCTCTTTCTGTTTCAAGCCATTTCCCCTTGTCCTGTCACTGCCTGCCCTTGTCAAGAGCCCCTCTCTGACACAGCTCAGCTCCACCATGGCTATGCCAGAGCTGTAGCCACCCACAAAGGCAGATGTGCACACTCACAACACTCTGTCTCCTCATTTCTTACACTGCATATTTTTCAGTATTTTTCTTTCTCAAATATAAAGTTTCTTTGTGGTTTATCTCTACACTTAGAATTATTTCAGAAATATAAAAAGTTGAAGAATTATTATTATCTCTTAGCAATAATGCTTCATCATTCCCATTTCCCTGTATAATTCAGTGGGGCTCCATCATATAAAGAAAGCCACACAATATAAGCTTGATGTAGCATATTTTATGATTCCTAGTGCCCAATATTTGACTTTATATAAAAGAAATATGCAAAGGATTATATTTTAATTTTATCTCTCCACAAAAATAAAATGGACATCTCTAGTATGGCAAAATTGAGAGCAAAAAAGGTAAAATAAATCAAGAATACTAGGCAACTCTTTTTACAACGATTAACCCTTTTGTCTGATCTGAACTGTATAATTTTGCAGTCCAAAAGACAGAGTTCCTTTTGGGATTAAACACTATATGAAGAGATATTAAACAGCCATTTCAGTTCTCCTGTTTCTATGACAAGTATGGTTTGTATATCTATGTCATAGGCTTCTAGGTAATCTCTTTTCCAGGTTTGAAGACCCCCAGCCTACTCCATTATTCCACACATGGATACTCTCTCACACTGCTGATAATCCTTTTTAAGTTTTTCTGACAATTTTCAATTTTTAATATGTCGTTCCTTGGACTAACATGACAGAAATGCATATGGTGAATGAGTAATGGATTTGCAGAGTTCTTCTCTTTGTTTTCTGAAAGAAACCAGAAAAGCCAGACCACAATTGTACATAGGGCTTAAAAACATATTTCTCTGTGAAACAGACACTGAGGGGAGGATACAGCTGCCTAGATGTTGCAATCTAGGGCTATCTGAGATCCTCTGGGGTGCCTTACCTGTTTCCCATCTTGCGCTCAAGGATAAAAGGGGTATCTTGTAGGTACTTTGTCATATCTGTTAGCCTAATGACAATGTGTCTCAGGTTCCTTAGGGCAGCTCAAATAGCCCTCAGTACCTATGTTTTAGTCTACTGAATTAAGCTTCCTGTCAGCTGAATTTCTCTCTAAACTCCACTGACTGTACCAATTTAATTCATTATGTCTAATGGGAACTTACACACCTACCTCATACCACCGCTGAGAAACAGATATTCGAGTAGATTCTATTGACAACAAAAATTTGATTTAAATGTTCTTGGAATAAGATGGATTGGAGAGACACTGGGATGAAATAGAAAAAGGCAGCAGGTATTCATAGTGCATTTAGGAACTTTGGAGGAGAAAGGGAAAATGAGCCCATTTGGAGAGGCAGGTATAGCAAAGTGTGTCTGAGTTTTCTTAAATATGTCTTTTCTGTGAGAAAGAATGCACTGATTAAAAGATAAAGACTAAATTAACATTCACTCTATGGTGCCTTTAATATCCCTGTCTGTATAAGGGGACCTGATGCAGGTATGATATCAAACTTCTTGCAAGCAAGATGAAAAGTAACTAAGAATTTAATCCTGGGTAGATAACTGGCACTTCTGAGTTCAGATTTGTTCTCTCTCAAGACCAGATACCTGGCAAAGGACAAAACCCCCCATCCAGAAGCCCTCAAGATCTAAATAACAGCCATGGATAAAAACTTCACCTGGATATGAGAATTATCTTGGATGTGCATTAGCTTGTTCAGTGTCATCAGTAATCAACATTTTGTAGAAAAATTTCAGCATGCCTACCCTACCCTTTGTAGCAGAAGAAATAAGGAAGATGCTCATTAATATCTCTTCACAGCCTATTCCTACAGTTACCTCAATCAACATCTAAAGGTCAGCTTCTGCCTTTGATCTCACATGGGCATGACAGTAAAAACCTGAAGAAACAGGCTTTTGTCACAGGAAATATATCATCAACTTACAAATCAGAGATGTGTGGAAATAAGTCTTCTGTTAAGAGCTATTTTACAAATTCTGCTCAGGGAAATGAAATGGTTTGTTTTGTTCTGGAGGGTTTGAAACCACAGGGTCCTTCTGGCCTTGCGGCTGTGCTGTGTTTTCTCACATCCTATGTTATTACAAAAACATCCCACTTCTAGCACAGAGTTTGGCCCCAGCGTTTGTAGTACATAATGGTATCTATTTGACTACCAAATGTGCTGTGATGAGGAGAACACTTGTGTGATTGGAGAGGCAGCTGGAACACAAGTAGAGGCTAAAGAGGGGACTGACACTTTGAAACCATGGCACAGAATTCTGAGAGATTCTCTAATACAAACAATCTACAGTCATCACAAGGCTTTCTGCTATAATAACCTGAAACCACTGGACAGTTTCTCCCAGATACAATAGGCACCAATACATTTGTTTCAGACCTTCTGACTCTGACCTTTTTTATGCTAACTTTAATAAAAAGCAGCTCCATTCCCGTTGAGGTATTCCTGGATCTCATCAAAAGGAATAGGAGGAGAAGCAAGTGCTGGAATACTCACTTTGAGTCCTCCATTTGAATTAAAAATATTTTCTTTCAAGTCCTGAAGCATAGGTTTTAAAGCATTAAAAATTGAAGTACAGCTTGAATGGAAGATTGCTCTTGATGTCCTTTAAAAATGTAAAAAGTCTCGGATACAAAAAGGGAGGAAAGGACGCAAGTTGGAAGGATTTCAGTTTGATTAATCTCTTTTATAGAAAATTTTTTTTTTATGGAATGAAGTTCTGCAGAGGGATAAGTGAGGTACACAGGCAGGGTAGAGGGAAGCGTCCAGGACATGACCCCTCTTTTTACCTCTTCTCTGTGTGTTCCCATGAGCTGATAAAATTGAGTGGGGTCAGAGGGATCTCTGTGTCAAGCTGTAGCAACACAGAAGATGAAGGTTTTGAAAAGCTGTAGCAACACAGAAGATGAAGGTTTTGAAAAGGTATTTTATCTTTGACCTGTGCATTGTTTGTCTGTCTAGTGCTGTCTGAAAGTAAAATGTATGGTTTGTTTGTTCAGAGTAAGCAAAAAATAGCAATGATCAAAGTTTTGGGAATTTCTTTTGGAAAGTCACTAAAACACAGTGCAAAGATATTTTCTTCATCTGCTTACTAATGAGTGTTTTGTTTTGAAATGAGAGTGGCTGGGGTTTCTTCTGAGGAAGAAACTTTTCCTTGCTTCCACCTGGAAGCCAAATCAGCAAAGCTGAGCAGCAGCCGGGCTCTGTGCTCAGGAGAAGCAGGAGCGGTGCTTTTGTGTGCATCAGCTAAAGTCACTGTGCAGCCCCATCTGTTCTAGCTGATCGCACACCTTGCTGGAAATTGTCTGTACTGGTATTTCTTGAGAATTATTTGGGCAGGTGTATTTAAAAACATGACTGTCTAGAACTGGGGACCAATATCTCTGTATTTTAGCTCATCAGAGACTACCTCATTTTTTTGGTGTTTCTTTCTCAGGTGTTTATTACAGAAGACCATGACCAAGAAAAAACATATCCAGAGTTTTGAAAATGGTGTTTTATTTGTACTGAAAGAACATAGATCTTAGCATTGTAGAACTGTTTGATTTTTGTCTTCGATTTATTTTTTAGCTGTACTCCCATTCCATTCATATTTCCTTATGGCTCAGGTTTTAGTACATAACTTTTCTTGTTTATCAGAATCTCACAAACTGCATGTCCTTTACAGCCTTTTAGAAAAGGCTATAGGGAACTCAAGTTCATTCTGCCTGAAGATAAATCTACAAAATCTTCTGCACTACAGAGTTCAGTGCTGAAATGCTTAACCCTTGAGTGCTTTGCTCTCTGCAAACCTTGATGAACTTCTGATGCCCGGTACCTCATAAAAGGTCTAGGTAAAATAAAAGCAACAAAATGAGTGAAAATTTGCAGAATTGCTTAGTGCTGCTGTTTAAGATTCTTCTGGAGTTCAGTGTTCAAAGCAGGGAAAACAAAAACAACAGAAAACACAAAACCAAACCTTCCCTCAAGCAAAATCTGTACACAGCAAGTGGTGAGGGAGTTCGAGGATGATGGGAAGAAATCTCTGCACACTAAGGAGAGATTTTCTGAAGAGCTGAAAAGAGTATATGTAGTGAAGTGCTGCAAGTGCAGAGATACACAGCACTCAGTCCATGGAAATTGCTTTGCTTTGGATATTTCATTAAACCCTGGAACAGCAACTTGAATTTTATTCTTTTTTTCTCAGATCTCACAGTACATACACTAAGAGCCCTAAAAGTCAACTTTTCTCTCTGGGTCTTTTAGCAAGAAAAGAAATTAACTGAAATAATGTAAAAATTGAAAATGCAGGGTAATTTTCACAGAAAAACCAAGAATTTGGAGAATCAGAAATCTGTTTTGATGTGTTTGGCCTAATCCCTGTTTTGAAACCCCCAGGAAGGAAAGGAATAAAAACCTACCTGTCAGGTAAGAGGTCTAGCACCTGGGTAAAATGGACACAGCTGTGGTCATGGAAGGTCAATCATCATGACTTTTTGCAACAAGTTTAATCTGAGTTGTTCAGTTGGAGGAGTTTAATCCAATTGATCTGGCCTCTCAGCAGAATAGACAGGGAGAATCCAGAATGAGGATTAATTATGTCTGTGATTATAGCATAGACATAGGCAGCAGTTACACTTGGGGAAGCTGCAAGTGGAAGATTGTACCAAGGTGAAAATTTTGAAGTACATTTTTTTCCATATCAGAAACTAAAACTCCTGTTGAACTTAACCTTTAAAGAAGGCTATCCTGGTTATCCTATAGGTCTATTCTACTGAATTTAAAAAGTTGGCCTTACTGGACAATCTTCTGTGTGGGAAATGGATTTGTAGAGAATTCAGAAAAGGGCATAATCAGACACTACTGATGACATCAGACTCAAGTTTAAAGGACACCTTGTTCCTGAGAAAATGTGAATTTACTTGGTGAGGAATTAGATGCAATTTCTATCCCCAGGAGGAACCACCAGACCAAATTAAGTACCTGTGCTGCTGATGGTGCCACAGGGTTGGTTACCTGTGTAAGAAACCCTCATTCCACATTCTGCACATTCTGAGGACAAACCCTTGTAGCATGGGTCAAAAGGAGAAGTGACAGGTGCCACCACAGTTTGTTATGCTTGTATATGTGCCCTTAAATTACCACATTCCTCATAACTCAGTGTTCAGGCTTAGGCAGGATTTCTCAAGGATATGTGCAAGATGTGCAAATCAAAGCCATATGCTGCAAAAAGTCCTCCTAGATATATTATGCCAGACCTGTACTTAAACCTCTGAGACAATAAATGTATCTGTAAGGCTCTCCAGACTTGAAAATGACTGGTTAAGGGATGGGTAGCTGATACAGCAGAAAGTACAATAAATTTTCCT
>NW_005054318.1:3059755-3072351 GCF_000277835.1 Geospiza fortis
AATATGGCACAAATGAATCTCCTCTAATGTTAGACAAAGCAATGTACTACTTGGGCCTGAAGTGTGGTTTTCTGTGTCTCCCTTTATAGTCAGTGGAAAGGAAAAGTCACTTCAAGATGGCATTTCCCACCACATAAGATGTGGTGTTTTGGAAATCTCTTTGCTGCCTGTGTATTTTGATGAGGTGAAACATACCTAGACACCTGCATGGAAAAGCTTGTAAAGCATGAGGTGAGGGGACAGATATCCTGAATAAAACTGGGAACAGATTGCCAGCTTTTATAATGTCAGGCTTGTCCTAGCTGAACAAAGGTTTGGATCTCTGTTCTGCAGAGAGAACAAATAACTTTTTGATGTTCAGCATGTGGTGGGAGGGGGAGAATGGCCCACAGGAAAAAATAGACCAAGACACAGAGACCAGGGAATTTCTGAGAAGATCGGGGGGTGACCATAGACAGATCATGGGCATTTTCCAACGGCTACTGAATGGGCTGTGTCAAATTCTTTGCAGGTCAGGAAGCCTCCAAAATTTGTTGTACTCAAAATAATACTGGAGAAGCAACTTCCAAGGATGTAGAGAGGAAGAGATTTATTTCCAAACTTTTTTAATATTTTCTTTTATTCTCTCCTACTTTGTTTTTTCTCTCTTTAGAAAGTCATAAATCGTGAACTAGCAATTCATAGCTCTCTTCGTATTCTGTCTTCAGTTGAAGAGAACAACAAAACCCTTATAAGCCCTGGCTGGTTTGGATGTCCTCGCTCCCCTTGCTAGAGAGGTGTGAAAAGCTCTGCCCTGGTTACAGAAATTGAAGCTTTTGAAGAAGACAGATGCTATCTTTCTCATTTGCCTCTGGGCTTCTCATTTTCACTCGACTGAACAAAGAATAAGACTCTGGTTATCCAGTTGCTGTACAGCAATGAATTTTCCTGCAGTCTTTTGCAGCAAAGCTAAGGGACACCTTAGGGAGCACCTTCCTGTCTTTTTCCTTTCCTTGCCTACCCCTGCCTCAGTTTTTAGTAGGCAGAAGCACGGGGTCTCTCTCTCCTGCAGAAAAATGAATCTTTCTGAGTGGAAGTGTTTCTATGCCTGCTTTGGGCCCTGCAGAAATTCAGTGCAGGCATTTGGCTGCTGTTGTGTTTAAAGTGCTGCTGGAGGGCATTGACATCCTTGGGACAATCCACCCGGCCAGACCAGCAGGAGCTCAGTGTGGCAAAGACCAGTATAGCCAGTGTTCAACCTCTTTAACATATGGTATTGCTCATGAGGGAGGACACCAGGATAATCAGAAAGACCTTAAAATCAGCTGGAGTCTCCATGGGCAGAATGTGTAGTCTGCCCCAAGGCAGAATCTATTATTAATTTTAAAATTCTGCAGGAATATATTTGCAGAGACTGTTTTATATCTTGAATTTATTAATACCTGGGCATTAAGGAAGCCATATACAAGAAGCAACTGGGCTTCCTCAGCTCTTTTCTTCTGTTTATTTTCATTTTCTGTACTGTGGCTAACTTTTGAGAGTGATTTCTAATACCACCTTTTTTGTGGCTAATGCAACAAACATGCTTTAAAATAATAATATTTCCAAGGGTTTTCTATAAAAGTCTCAAAAATATGTTATTTCTTTTCTCCTAGAGAAGTATAAGAAGCATTTTCCTTTCCTTGGCTAGGCTGTGAAATGTTGGCCATTCAAGTAGAATTAGTGCCAAGTAAATTTCAGTCGTGTACTCGCAAAAGAATGGACCCCGAAATCTCAAATTAAGTTTGAGAAATATTTTAAAATACATCTCTGAAATTTAAGGCATGGGTTCCCTTCTCTTGACTCTAAGGCCTTCAGGTTCTAGTCTGTCATCTTCTCTGCCTCTCTGGTCAGCGGGAGGAGCAGGTACCTCGGGGTGCACAGGAGAGTTTACATGGGTTGGGTTGGTGCTTCTTTGGTTACATGAATTGAATAAAACCTAAGAAAGGAAATAGTTCTGCTGAACAGCTTCCTTGGCTCTTTTCAGGCAGTCCAGGAAGCCATCTCAAGACTTTCCCAGAAAGCTTATCTTAAAAACAGAGATCAGCGTTCTCTATCCTTGCATTAGATGGTAACAAACTCCAGAATTGTTTCCTTTTAATTCAAATAAATTTTTGCAAAATAAGTAGCTCCTGACTAGAAATATCAGGCATCCAAACAGAGCTTCTAGGTGAAAAGCCATCTGTGATATGGTAAAAAACTGCAGGCTCCCCCAATATATATATATATTTCTTCTTATCTTGAGAGAAGAAAAAGCTTCACTTGTTCTGATATTTTATGAGTGACCTTTTGTTTTGGGACCGAAATCAAGGAGAACAAAAATCAAAAGTGAACACAAGCAGAACTGGCCACTATATGTAATCTTTTCCCAATGGAACATTAAAAATACAAAGTAACAACCAGTTCCCAGATCACTGACTTATCAAGTTATGAGAAGCTTTATCATTTTTCCTCAAGCTCCAGGGAGATGGCAAAGACCACCACCATGGATGTATCTCTCACTGAACAGTCACACCACCTTGCAGTTACTGCTTTGATTTGGTTCATAGGGCTGTAGGACACACATTGCTGAACAAGAACAGTTGGTCAGAGTAGAAACTGCAGTGTAGGAGGCAGAAGAGGAGATTGGATCATGTAACATCTGCAGAGCTATAAAAGTGCACAGTGTGGCTTTGTAAGGCTGAACTAAAAAGAATAAAAGGAGGACTCAAAATACAGATATCACAGAGGGGAAAAAATCCCCAACCCCACAGCATTATGCTGACACAAAAAATGAGCACTGAGCAACATGTGAGATATGATTTAAATCATGACATAATTCCAGAGGGCACCTCCAGCACCACGGGGCTTGCTAAAAACCTATGGGAGCTGGCAGGCTTAGGACTGAGGAAAGCACATCCTCCTCCTGAATCTGTGACAAGCTTTCCTGCAGAAAATGGGCTTCTTATTTTTTCACTGAGGCACCTGATGATGCCTCACTTAGCTGGACTGAGGGCTTTTTTTTGTAGGTTAGTTTTTGCACAAAACCCCCAAATGGACCAGCAGCCTAGCTGTCTTGAGGATGTGCACCGCTGTGCAGGACAGGGCTGGAATGGCTGCATTTCTCGCTGTCTTCAGTGTAGTTGACCTCAATGATAGGAACCTGATGTTATTCTGATGTTCCAGAGGGAAACTTAAGCCAGCAATGCCCATGGGCTATATTCAAACAGAGATGTAGGCATTGTTGTAGCAAAGTCTGCAGACTTGACAGCTAAGAGCTCTGGGAGCAGAATTCTGAAGCTAAAGGAGCTGCCAGGCATTGCAGGACTGAGGTCTGTGGCCAGGCACCCTGCTGCCTGCTGGGCTCACACACTGCCTGGCAGCCTGGCAGAGGGGCTTGGGGGAACTTGGATTCACAGCTTGAACATCCAGAGGTACCTGTAAGGCGGTGACAACCAACAGGGTGTTGTGCAGCTTGTTATTGAAAGCATTTACTGGAATGTGAGACCACTTTTGAGATCTGTCTGAGACAGAGAAATTGCAGGATTTGAATTCAAAGTGCCTGTTGCAGAGAGGAGCACACTAACCATGAGGATAAGAATAGGCTGTTCTCTCTCCATCTGTTTCAAGTAGGTCACCAGCAACCCCAATGCAAACTCCTGTAAGCACTGGAGGGCTCCTCTCCTCTGGAACAAGGATAGGAGAGAAAAGTGAAAGGAGAGATCCCAGTCTTCAGGGAATGCCCATGTATTCTGTGTTCCAAGGAGTGTATGTGGCCTTTGAAGATATGTATCAAGAGACCAATAAACAGTCATTGTAAATTCCCCTGGCCAGCATAGAAGTGTGTTTCATTAGTCAGTAATTGAGCTTAGATTCTCATCTTAAAAAGAGTTATTAGTAATTAGATGATTATTTTAATTATTCTATTTGTATGATATTAAGCAGTACTCTCTGATGCCCACAAAATACTATGGACTTTAACTCATCATCATAGCAATTTGGGAAAAAAATGCATTAAAAATTGCATGGCAGGATTGAGAATTTCTGCAAGATTTGTCCTTCAATTGGTTCTTTACCCCATATGTAATTAGAATAAGTTTTGACTACTTAAAAGAAAGCATGAATATCTTAAAGAGATTAAAAGTCTTCAGCAATATCTCTATATGTAATTTTTTTTGTGAGTTGCCTAGGAAATTGTTTATCTGCATGTAGGAGAGATATCAATTTTAGTCTGAGACACAGAACATTTATCACAGCTTTATAAGTATTTTTCTGCAACAAGGTAAGAAACAGGCTCTTTAATCTTATTGATCAAGATGCAAGTCAATGCATATCTGAAAGACAGTCCAAGTCTGGATTAGGCTGTATCAAAAGAAGCAGATCTGGTTTAGGTATGTAAATTCAAATGAACAAATCTTATATATAGAAATATTCACTGAATCCTCCAGGAAAGTAATTTTGAAGATATTATTTTGGAAATAACAGGAGATGGAAATCTTTGCAGGAGAGCCATTTGCTTTTCATTTAGGATTAGAATCTACCAGGTACTTGAGCATTTTACAGAAATAGCAAAACTGGGATGGATTCTCTGTCCTTTCTACCTTACATAAGACAGGGAGACATTGCACATCCTGCAGCTGAGAACACAGCATTACATCATCCCAGCCTCATGGCTTCTGGTGCCCTGAACAATGCAGGGAAAGGACAAGGACCTGTGATGCTGCAGTCTCGTGCAAGCCTGTTCTGTTTCTAAAGCTCCAGGCTAAATATTTATTCAGACATATATAGGACATGGCAGGAAATAAAGGAAACAAGCCAAATCAACAAAACCAAAAAACAGTTTCTGTTTTGCACACAAGCTTTTCAACAGAGCTGTTCAGCTGTTCAGGACAGAATAGGACCATCAGGAATTACCCATGATGTTCAGTGCTCCATCTATCCTGTTCCCAAGAATGACTGTTGGAGATGCATTTTTAAGAACAGCGCCACTCTCTACAGGCCATCACCCTTGCTGTTTCCCAAAATTAGATTAGTGATGTTACAGGGTCCATCCCTGTATACACCTTTGTAACCTGACTGTGCATCTGTTGCCTGTGAACCTGCCTAACAGCTTTTTGAACATGCTTTAATTATTAATCTGAAAAAACATCATAACAGAAATTCTCATTACTCTCTATATAAAAAAGGACTTAATTTTATCTGTTTTAACTTATTGCCAATCAGTTTCAGTGCTCATTGAAATTTGTAATTATTGCTGGATTTGTAATATTGCTGGATTTGGCAAATGCCATTTCCATACTAAATCTACACAACCTTCTCTATTTGAAATTGTCCTTTTTTTTGCAGAAAGTATGACCAGATGACTTTCTGAGGTCAGAAGATGATCTCCTGAGATTAATCTTCCATCTTAACATAATGTACTATTCATGTTTTTTGTAAATCCCAGCCATATGACTTTCCAGTCTTCCCCTTGGCAATTTGAAGTTTCAAAATATTTTGTCTCTCTTTCTAAGGCAGCTGCTTAAACATTTTAGATGCTCTTCTCTGGAGTTTCTATAATTCCACTTTGTTTTTCTGAGGGAAATAAAAAAAAAGGAAATAATCAGAATTTCACACCATAATAAAAAAACTTTGGGCATCCTAAAATTTTATTCAATATCTGTTTCCATCTGAATAGCCTTCCTTACACTGCTCACTGCTCTGTTGTCCTACTTTAGCTATTGCTGCTCACAGATTCAGAGTTCTGACACTGATGGCTCTAAGATCTCTCTTCCTGAGTTGTGGATGTTGCCTTCTCTAAAGCTACATGACATGGCTTTCTGTGGTTCATGCCTGTATGACAACCCAATTTTTACATCTCGGCTTTGACTAGTGTCCTTAATAAACTTCAGATTTCCTGCTTGGCATTTGTAATACAGCACAGAAACAGGAATACAATGCAGCCATAGGGGTTTCATGTGGTTTTCTCAGGAAAAAAAGGTAAGGACAAAGAATAGATAAAACAACACTAGCTCCAGGGCTTCAAAATGATGGAGCAATATGAAGTGACAAGTTTGCTGTGTTCCAGTAATTGTAATGCTGTCAGATTGTAACACACATCTATTCATCTGATCAAACGTTATGCAATGTCTGTGATGTTCACTATTATGGTGACTTTTCTTCTCTGTATACAGGGTAACTCTGATTTTTCTAAAGCAAGAACAGCATTCAATATCTTTGCTATCCATGAAGAGTGCAGTAGTATCCTCCAAATTACAGGTCTTATTGTTTGAACAGAATAGAATTTTAGAGATTATATAAGTGTGTTTGCTAATTAGTCCATGAATAATTTTAATTAAAAATACCTTCTTAAAAAAATTAATCACGTACAGGACTCCTTTTATCTTTAGCAATCTTGATAATTGACTAACATGGATTCTTCAAACATTCCTGAGTTTCAGCAATTAGTTTCAGTTAATCTGCTTGTGACTGTCATATACAATGTTTGTTACTGGTGAATAATAGATGAAATCAAATCAGCCGATTATATTTTCTAAAGTATGACATCTAGGCACGATCTCTTGCATCATTCTGATATCAGAGATGGTGCAAGTGTTCATTTTTCTTTCTCACTACCTCATTTGTATCCTGTGTTTTTCTTTTTGAAAAGAACCCTCAATAAAAGTTGCTTTTCAAGAATTTATATAATTATTAGTATCTAAATATATTTTGGTGAAGTTGAACTGGGGTTTTACCAACAGATTCTCCCTTACTGAACTAAAGCAATTTTAGTCTATTTTCTTCCTTCAGAGAACTAAATGAACAACGAATCATTGGTGACCTTGGAAGAGCAATCTGATCTCATTAAGCAGGGGGGTGGTAGGGCATTTACAGCTTCTCCATGGGGAGGTGTTGTGGTGAAGGGTTAGACCACACACACCTTTGCCTGCAGAGTTGGGAGGATGCTGCTTGGGGAGTGCTGAGGCAGGTTACAGAACAGATGGCTTTTTCAGGCACGAGTCTCACCTGCTGCCAGCTATTTCTTGCTGCTCAGGGTGGTCCTTGTACAACATGTGCCACCAGGTTCTAAAAAAAGTACCTTCAAGGAACATGGTGCACACACGTCCTATGCCATAACATAGCACGTTACCAAGTTGTAAAAAGAATTTTTTACAACCGTCTGTAGAGACATTTCAGACTGAGACAACAGCTCTAGTACTTTAATTGCTAAAGAGCTGCTTTTATCCATAGTTTTGCTAATTTTACTCTTATTCTTTCTGTGGCTGGATTCTGATCTCCTGGCTCTGCAATCTTTCTTGCTGAATTTTGCTGTGAGAACTTCAGCCAGAAATCCACGGGACCTTGGAACAAGCCAAGAATAAAACAGTGCTCAGGAGGAGGATGTATGAACTGAATGCTTACCTATACAAGTGAATCAGAAGACTGATAGCAAGTTTTGTTAGGAATGAATCTGGTAATTTATTAAATTAAAAGTGGTATCACCATTGAAGTTTTCCAGCAGTTTACAATCAAGATTTGACTGCATGGCTGAGGGAAAAGAATTGTTCTAACTGGCCATGTGCAACTTGTCTAGACTGTTTGTTAAATTTCTCATGTTATATTTTAAATTGGGTTTGCATGGCAAGGGTTTGGTTGTGGGGGCAGTGACTTCTGTGAGAATCTGTCAGAAGCTCCCCATGTCCAACAAAGCCAATGCCAAATGGTTCCAAGATGGACCTGCCAAGGCCAAGCCCATCATTGATGGTGGTAACAGCTCTGGGATAAAAGAGTTGAGAAGGAGGAAAACACTCCTGTGCAACTGCGAGAGACCTTGCAGATCCCAGGGGCAGCGCAGAAGGAGGGGCAGGAGGTGCTCTGGGTGCTGGAGCAGAGATTCCCCTACAGCTCCTGGTGCAGCCCATGGAGAGGCAGCTGTGCCCCTGCAACCCATGAAGGACCATGGGGGAGCAGAGATCCACCTGCAGCCCATGGAGGACCCCACAGTGAAGCTGTGGGTGTCTGAAGGAGGCTGTGACCCTGTGGGAAGCCTACCCTGGAACAGGCTCCAGGCAGGACCTGTGGCCTATGGAGAGAGGAGCCCACACTGGAGGACATTTGCTGCCAGCACTTGTGACCCCATGGGGCACCCATGCTGGAACAGTCTATTCCTGAGGGACTGCATCCCTTGGCGGGGATCACATTAGGGCAGTGGAAGAGTGTGAGGAGTCCTCACCTCAGGAGAAGAGACAAATAAAGAACTGACGACAGACCCATTTGCTGTCCCACTGTCCTGCTGAGGGGGAACGAGGGGAGAGGAGGAAGAATTGGAGTGAAGCTGAACCTGGGAAAAGCGGAGGGGTGGGAGGAAGCTGTTTTAAGATTTGTTTTTTATTTCTCTTTACTTGAACTCTGATTTGATTGGTTATAAATTAAACTAGTTTTCTGACTTTGAGTCCAGTCTGCCATGACAGTCACTGGGGAGTGTTCTCTCCCTGCCCTTACCTTGACCCATGAGACTTTTGTTGTGTTTTCTCTTGTAGTGGGATAGAATATAAGTAAATAAATGTGGTATAGAAAGTAATTGTACCCCCTAAAGAGTTGCAGCTGAGCCAATTATTAAGGATTAGGAGCAGGCCTGATGTTAACAGGCCACAGCTGTAGCCAATCAGAAGAGTGTTATAAAAGAGTGGATTGGTTGGTTGAGGGAACTGGAGTCAGTTGGCTGCTGTGAGGACAAGGAAGAGTCAGTGCCTAGAGGAGCTGCCTACAAGAAACACCAAGTAGGTACAAAACTCTGGCAATATGGAACCCTTGCAATGTAATGGCAATAGAACTCTTGCAATATAATGACAACATTCTCTCCCCTGCCCAAATGAGTGGGCAGTGACAGAATGTTTTTGGTGCCATCCAACCAGGGTCAACCCACCACATATATATCTGTTTACTCTCTGAGAGCTGGGTGCATTAGTAGATGTTTGAGGACAAAACTTTTAGGAAAATAAATAGTTTAAAAGCAATGTTTTATGTTGAACTGTGGCTTCATCCAGTTTTATTTCTCCCTTCTGCCTGTATATAAATCAATGATTAATTCTCATCTCATCCCATTTCAGTTACAAAAAAAGAGGATTATTAAGTTGATTCTAAACACTATAGAAATAAATATATAAATATTTTTTCTATAAATATTTAGATACTCAGACTAGAAAATGTAATTATGGTCAGCACTCTTCCCCTAATGACATAATTGTGACCTAAGGGGCAACATTTATCTGTCTGCAGGAACTGTCCAGCTTACTTTCTGTTTTAAGAGAACAAAAACCAGGACACAGTGGTGATAAAAATGTGAAATCTATAAAAACTAGCTAATGAAGACTCTGTGTTACTCCATGAAGTGGTGTCAGATTAGACAGGTGATGGAAAAATAAAGTCTAAAAATTTGGTCTTCATACATAGATCTTTAGTGTTGTCCTGCTCAGAGGGCTGTACTTGTCTCTTGAAAGACTTTTCAGAACACAATGAATCATCCACAGAATTAATGTTTTAAACCAGAAATTGCTTAACTTGGTTACTATGAATTTTACACTTTGAAAAGATAAAAGGTCTTCAGTATCAGGCTTAGAGAAATGTCTTGCCTTGTATAACCCATACTTTAATACGCTGAGATACTTCTACCCTATTCTTAACACAATTTCTACAATTTAGCACTTTGATGTTTCATGCTAGAACATAATTGGGGCTTTGTCGTTGGTGTAGAATATTGTGCCAGATCCTGAATTTAAATAGTAAAGACAAAATCCAAAGTGCCATTTTGAGGTTTTCTTGCTTGTTTTTTGCATAAGTCTGGTCAAAACATTCGCACTTGCAGCTGCTTTTCAAAATGATATATATCTTCACAGCAGATAATTTCACAGGTCAACTGAAGAGATATTTATATCACACTAATGATGCAGATGTATGCAACTATATTGCTCAGACATCAGAAGTCATAAAGCAAGGGACAGTGTTCTTGAAGTTCCTTTCATAATACTCGTTCCTCAAAACCTCTGATGCCACCCTGGTCATTAAGTTTACTATTTTTATCTTTTTAAAGTTCATTGCCATTTCGAGTGTTGCTGTATGAAGTGAGAGCTTGTAGGAATGGATGCTTCATTACCTCAGCCCAGTTGTGCTTTTGTGAATTTTCCTCTTAGTAAGTTAGTTTGAAGGCAGAAAATGATTTTGCCCTTTAGCAATACTTCTTAACAAATTTAGGAAGCCTTGTTCAGAACAGCTTTAAACATTGGCTCAAACACAATTGGCTACACTGTGCTCAGAGGTTGTGTTATGGTATTATTGGGAGTCCAGACTTCCTCTCAGCCACCTGGATCCCTCCTGGATGAACTCCCTCTGGCAAACACTGTGAGTGCTCTTAATCATGATGCTCCACTTAGCTGAACCTTTTTCAAGAGCTGCTCCTAACTGTGACTATGTTTTGTACTATATAATGTTGAGGATATAAGACACATATAATTTTCCTATGAAACTTCACAACAAGAATGAGAATTACTTTCCTTTTTATTTTCAGTACAGCAGATCAAGAGTTATTATGAGGGACAAACATAATAGTAATTATATCTCTGGATATATCTCTGGTGTGAAGAGGAGAAAGGAAAGGATGTCACAGAAGATGGAAAACAGGATTTACCCAGCACAGATGTGAGTGGAAATATTTCAGAGTTTAGGCATAGCTATTTTGGAGCTGTTTACATCCTGGTATAAAATTCCTTAAACTATTTTATTCTGTGTTTTTAACTTAATTCTGAAACATCATCTTTTGGGAACTGGGCATTGAGGATTTCAAATAATCAGTATTTACCAGGAGGGAATCAAAAGCAGTGGAAGAGCATTCCTTGCTAAATGGTGTTGCTCTAACCTAGGATGAGAGCAGACCTTGAGTCACTGCTTGTTTCCTGTCAGACTCCCAGAGGCTTTTCTCTGCTCTGCCCACTTGTATCATGGAGGCAACTGATGAGATGCCATCTAGGATTTTCTCACAAGCACATCTAGGATTTTTGTCACAATCTCACGATTGGGTTATACCAGGTCTAGTAGTGGGACCTGTCAGATGGACCTGCACTCATGTTCTTCACAGCATTTTAAGGAACAGCCTCATGTCATTGTGTGAAGTAGCTATATTTATGGGAAATTATTGATGAATCAGTAGAATTAATTAAATTCTGAGAAGAGATTCAGATGGAGTTGAACTGAATGAGCTAGTTTAACCTGGAATTTGATTAGCTTGGCTTGGCTATTCTCTGAAAGAACAAGCAGTTCCTATTGAACTATTCAGGTCTCTTGGGCAAATATGGAATAAAGTATTTTTCTAATATAGTTCATTATTTAGCTGAGAAATCAGAATGAAGAAAACAAATTAGTAATAAGTTACATCCTTTTCTCTTTCATTACAGAAAAAACCCTTCCTAATTAAAATTCACATTATCGACTAGAGTTCATAAAAGTACATAATTTAAATATGCTAATACTGGGCTGCTTTAAAATGACAATGTATTTAAGATTATATTATGGAATTACTGTTTTTTTAATATGCACTGTTTACCCCAAAGATTTAACCAGCTCTGAAATATTTAAGGTAGTTTCAGTAAAACACAGATCTCTGAGAAACTCGTGTGCCACCCCATTACCACCAGTAATGAGCACCCTGTGGCTGGTGTAGAGTAAGCTGAGTTCCTTGGCCTTGAATGTGGAGAATGAAATTCACACCACTGCTGCTCCTGTTGAAATTGTGTCTATGCCTTTCTTAGTCTGTATGAGGTCTTTTATTGTCCTTCAGCCCTATAGCAACCAAAGGCTTCCTACTACCGTTTTAAAGGACTTACTAACCCTTGATATTCTTTCTTGCTCTCTCCTCCAGGACCCACAGCCAATGGCAGCTGTTGGAAACAAAGATTTGAGATGTCAAACATGATAAATTTGGTATAAGTATAAACACTTAAGGAAGAAACTGGGAAGGGCTGGGGCTGAGTCCATGTGGAAATAAACGGGCTCTGGTGGCCTGCAGCTTGTGGGCAGCAAGGCAGGGAAATAAAGATGCTGGAGGAAAGGAGAAGAGGGGAAAAGAGAAGGGCTGAGAACAGGTAATCTGCTTAAATGGCTTTGTATTTACAGGACAGTGAATGTTACCAGAATGTTACCAATACTGGTGAAAAAAAAGTCGGTAAAATCAACCACAGAATCTTCCAAAAGCTGATAAAAAAGGGGTGGAAAATATTTCTGTTCACTCTAAAGGGAAACTTAAATACATTTCTTTATGTGTTGGCTCCAACATAGTATTTCTCCTGTATTTTTTTCTGTTTGCTATAAAATTGATGCAATTAGCAGCCGTGCATGGTACTGGGCACAAATCATACATCCTAGTATGGAAAGAGAGAGATCCATTGATACAAACCCTCCAGCCTGGGGGTTCAATGCTGTGCCATCTTTCTCAGCCACATGCCAGTGGTTCTGAACCATGGGATATTTCTCAAGATGCCTGCTTTTCTGCAAGATTTTGAGGATTTCACCAACAGCTGCAGATGGATCACGCCCCCAGTAACCCCAGCACCCACAGCACACTGCTGGTG
>NW_005054318.1:3072365-3080275 GCF_000277835.1 Geospiza fortis
CAGGGTGTGCAGAAACAGTCCCTGCATCAGCTGCATCTTCATTCTTCTGAGATGTCCTTACAGCTGCTGGGTTCCTGCATTTCTCCAAGGTCACAGTGAACACATACTTCTGACACTGTCCTGGCAGGAAGCTTTCAGAGGAAGGTGCAGATTAGAGCAGGTGTTTTTACCTGCTTCTGATTATTTTTCCTTTTATAGACCTGCTGTGAATTACTGGCACTTCTGTTGCCATTAATTACCCTTACTTATTCACATTAGACATCAATCCTTTGTCTTTGAAGCAAAGATGAATATTTGTATGGATGGCAAATTTACTGATACGGGGCGCTGTGATCTGAACCAGAACATTCAAGACAGGATAAAAAGTACATGAAATAGCCTCTGAAGATAATTTTTATGGGGAATTTGTAAAAAATTAAAATCTCTAAAAATCAGTTTTCTCCAATACTGAATTTTACCTTCACAGCAGGTATCCAGAGATACAATTACTATGATGTTTGTTCCTCATAACAACTCTTGATCTGCTTGCTGAAAAACAAAAAGGAAAGCAATTATTCTTGTTGTGAAATTTCATAGGAAAATTATATTTGTCATATGTCCTCAACATTATATAGTACAAAATATAGTCACAGTTAGGAGCAGTTCTTGAAAAAGGTTCAGCTAAGTGGAGCATCATGATTAAACAAATTTTATAGAAAGAAAACAGGAAATTCAAACATTCATATTAAATGCCTAAAATCCATGTATGGAAACTAGATTTATCTGTTTTCCCTGGGTGACGAACTGCAGCGTGAGGATATTTAGCCTACAAACTGTAAATAAAAAAAGGGAGAAGTGTTTCTGAATGCCCTTCTCTCCTGCAGTTCATAGGGGCTAAAGCAGTAGCCAAAAAATTACAGAAACTGAGTTTTAGGTCTTCAATTCAAAGGACTCAAATTCATGTATTTTTATTCATGAAAATGAAACCAGTGCCGTAAATGGTCCAAGCTGTAGGGCCCTAAGCTAAGCTGAAATATGAATGTCCACTGTCTGTCCTGTTGAATCGGGGCCTTTACACTGAAGGGCTGGGAGGAGGCACAGAGAGCACAGTGGGAAGTTATCTGAGTTCACAGACATTTGGGAGAAAGAGCAGAGAGTTTTAGCTATGGGATCTGCTGATGTGATCTAGATGGAAGATGAAGTGCTTGGGGACAAAGGATGAAAGAGAACTAAGACTGTGTGTACTCAAAACTCAGTAGAAATCAAGGATGATTTAAACAACTAATTCAGAAAGAAGATCAATAGTACCAAAATACTGGCAAACAATTTCCTGACTATAAAAGCATGCTCATTCAATACAGGCAAAATTTTTAGTAGAATGGCAAAACTTTTCTTCTGAAGAGATCTGATTGAAGTATGAGATATTAATTACAAAGGCAATATGTGAAGTTTGCAAAATAATTCCATGGCTTTTGCAGAGTTTTGAATGGGAGATTGCAAGTAGAGAAAAATGTGTGGAATTTACATGCCAAGAAACTTTTCCACAGACATTATTTAACCTTAGGCAGCTCAGCAACTGCTTCAGTTCTTCCCTGTTTTCATTTCCCATTCTCATTTGGGGATCTTAGATAGCTCTTATATTTAAGCCAAGAGAAATTAGGCAAAAAGTTGTAAAATTATGAAAAAAAAATTCACTTAAGTATTTAATGAAACTCAAACTTCTATAAACAATAATAACATTTTTCAGAAGAATTGTAATACACTGTACTGCTGCCTTCCCCCTTTTCAGTTCCTAGATGTGGTTTATAGTGTCTTTCCATAGTTAAAGAGCCATAAATACACATTTGTCATTTTTGCTCGTTGCAGGCTCTGTGATGTTTCCCATTGCCTGTAGTACCAAAGTAACAGGAAAGAATTCCAGCTCTTTCCTGGTCATAACCAAACCCCTTCTACATGTTACCCACAATTAGTGTAAATGAACAACCATTTGGGGTTGAGCTGGACAAATGTTTCTGTGGTGTTTGTTATCACTTGCAATAAAATCATATAATGTCTTGGGCTGGAAGGGATTCTAAAGATCATCCTGTTCCAGCCCCCTGCCATGGAGAAGGACACCTTTTGCTAGACCTGCTTGCTCAAGACCTTATCCAGCCTGGTCTTGAACACTTGCAGGAATGAAGCATCCACACCTTTTTGAGTAAACTGTCTCTCACCACCTCCACAGTACAAAAATTCTTCCTCATATCCAATCCAAACTTGCCTTATTTCAGTTTAAAGCCATTTCTTCTTATCCTGTCACTACATGTTCTTTTACTAACTCCCTCTTCGTGTTTCTTGTAGGCGTCCTCACCTGCTTGCTCAAGACCTTATCCAACCTGGTCTTGAACACTTCCGGGGATGAAGCATCCACACCTTTTCGAGTAAACTGTTTCACCACCTCCACAGTACAAAAATTCTTCCTCGTATCCAATCCAAACTTGCCTTATTTTAGTTTAAAGCCATTTCTTCTTATCCTGTCACTACATGTTCTTTTACTAACTCCCTCTTCGTGTTTCTTGTAGGCGTCCTTCAGGTGCTGGAGGGCCACATTTAGGTCACCCCTAAGCCTTCTCTATTCCAGGCTGAGCAATTCTGCCAGCCTTTCCTCACAGAAGAGGTGCTCCATCCCTCTGATCATCTCATTGGCTTTCTCTGGCCTGGCTCCATCAGGCCCATATCCTTCCCATTCTGGGAATCCGAGAGCTGGGTGCAGCACTGCAGGTGGGGTCTCAACAGATCAGAGCAGAGGAGCAGAATCTCTTCCCTCAGTGCTCTGGATGCAGTCCAGGAATATTTGGCTTTCTGGGCTGCAAGGGT
This sequence comes from Geospiza fortis, assembly GCF_000277835.1. Taxonomy (NCBI): domain Eukaryota; kingdom Metazoa; phylum Chordata; class Aves; order Passeriformes; family Thraupidae; genus Geospiza; species Geospiza fortis. The sequence goes on from NW_005054318.1 coordinate 3,075,201, forward strand.
GCATGGCTGGGCCATGTCCAGCCTCTCACCCACCAGTGCCCCTTTAGTCCTTCCCAGGAGGGCTGCTCTGGATCTGTTCATTCCCCAGTCTGTGTTGGTACTGAAGGCTGCTCCACACCAGGCTCAGCACCTTGTACTTGGCCTTGTTAAGCCTCGTGAGATCCCCATGGCCCCACTTATTGAATTTTCAGGTCCTCCTGGATGGCATCCTGTCCTTCAGGAGTGTCAGTTCCACCCCTCAGCTTGGTGTCATCAGAAGGTTCTAGGCCAGTGTTTGTATCTATGGCTAGTGCATTGCCACGAAGCTGTGCTAGACCTTCCTTCATCCCAGCTCACTCAGACACCATCCAGCGAGCCAGGTCAGTGCTGAGCTGCACTGCTGCCTGCATCTGAGCCATCACCAGCACTGTGAAAATGCTCTGCAGTCCCAAAAACAAGTGGGGATGTTACTGTGTTCCCATGCCTTGGCAGATGGCACTGAAATCCTCAAGAGAGATTCTCTTAAAACACAGTATTGATTTTACCTCCACTAGATGTTCTCCTGAGGCCAGTCTGTGAGACTGCTCCCATGAGCAGTAACACAAATGCGTTTCCCACTCGGTGCTAGCCAGTAACAGTTCTATGGGAGGAATAATTATTTGTCAAGCATTCAAAGGATATGATCTTTACAGATAAAAGCAGGAAAAAGAGTAAGATCTCCCAGTCAAGTTGATTCTGGAGGGATTCAAGCCTCTTGTAGTCAACAGCTTCTAAAATTGGGATGTATGCTGGGAGTCTGCTAAACCCACAGGATTTGGGTAAAGCAAACCCTGTCCATGGTAGTTTCTCCTTGATTTCTAACTAAAGATTATTTCTCATGTGGTTTCTGTTGGGTGTTTTGTTTGTCCCAATTGAAATGGGGACATAAAGAGATCCATGCTGGTTCACTGTAAAAGGGAGAGGATTTTCTGCCAAAACAAGACAGTAAAAGTATACCTGTTTATTTCTCAGTTCTAAAACTTGATATAGTTTTTTCTGAAAGAGAGGAAACCTTTCATAATTTTACACAGTCTCTGAGTATCATTAAATCTGTGTTCTATGCTTAGTGAAATAGACCAAACAAGGTCTTTTCATATATCCTAAGCTGTTACCTTTTTGCTAGAATGATAATCACAGGTGTCTTTTTTTCCTACCTTTTTTTTCCAAATCTGTTGTTCACACATTTCTGTTGTACTTCACACTGGCATACCTCTTGGCAGCCACTCAGCTGTTGCTGGAGTTGTTCTTGTGTGGTTTTGGCTACCATACCCTACCTCCCAAGATGCCTTTTTAATTGATTTCATTCTATTATTGAAAATTAATTTGAACATTATAAGCATAGCCTTTGGAACCATTTGCTCATGTTTGCCAAAATGCTTTCATGGCCCAAAGTAGGGCATCATAATTGCATATACTTGGCATAGATCCATTTTCTGTTTTTACAATTTACCTTTTTTGTCTGATTCCTTATGTAAGTAATAAAAAAAGGATGCTAACATGCATAAATAAGCTGCTGTTTGTGTTTGTATGTATGTATGTGTATAATTTACTAAAACTTCTATTTAAAGAAAAATACTGTGTATATTTGCCCCCAGTTGCACAGAAAGTTGTCACTTTTAGAGGATTATGTATAGTGTTGTAGGACTCAAGAAACATGAATTCAGTTTCTAATTCTGTCATCAGGTTTTTTCACAATCTTTTAATTTTGCTCCCTGATTCAGTTTTCCAGCTGTAAGGGGAAGATCACATTATCTACTTTGCTTGTGTTGCTTGCTGATTTCTTGGCTTTTGGGGGAACACTCAGCTGATTGAGTACACGTGAAGTGAATATCACAGTGGGTTATGCCTTTGTCTCAATCCAACCAATCTCTGCACGGTCACTGAACTGAGGAGCAAAGGAGCAGAACAGAGTTTACAGGTGTGTCCACTGGAAGCACATGTACCATATTTGGCTTTTTAAAATGCTGTTGCTTTGCCTTCTGACTTTTCTTGCTGGAAGCTTTCCAAAAAAGTATGTGATTTACATAAGTATTGAATTATTTATAATTAAATTGAAACATTTGTTTGAGACTGATGAAACATAACTTATTTCTTTATTTTGAATGGAAATTAATCATTAATTGACAGATAAGTGTAATACATTATTTATCCTCAATTTTCATTGATGCAGCCTGGCTAAATTATACGAGCACATAGAGATGAATAAACAACCTTTTTCAAAGGGAAATGGGAAACCCATAGTTTTTGAACTTTGATATGTTCAGCTTTTGGAGTCTTAGCTGTAAACAAGGGATAAGAGCTCAAAGAAACAAAAATTCATTTGCTTATTTAGCTCAAACTGCTGCTTTTATCACCTATGCAGAACTTTTAGACCTTACTGTAGTCTTTAAACACATTTACATTGGGGTTCCTATTCTTTCTAGTCTTGTCAGTGTCAAAAAACTGCTTGGAACGTGACCTAAAACCTCAGAGTTTCTCACACCAGATCATTTGCTCTCAGACCCTGAGATCAGCTCAGCTGTCAGAGCATGGTGCTAATAATGCCAAGGGCTCAATCCCTTTATGGGCCCTTCACTTTAAGTGTTGGCCTTTGTGATCCTTGTGGGTCCCTTCTGACTCAGAATATTTTGTGATTCCACCTGTAGGGCTCTGTGTCATTCAGCCCCCAGATGGCAAATCAGCCAGGCAAAAAGTTTGAAATAACTGGAGATTTTTTGGGTGTGTGTATACTGGAAGTAGAAGGGTTGAAGAGATGATGCTTTGGGTTTGGGAAGATGATTTTTATACCTCTATGCTTGGACTTGAATTTTATTTCATAAGCTCCTGCTGCTGCACTGGCTTTAGAGTGCCTGTCTTCCTACTTTCATAAGAAGCGTCTGGTTTAACTCAGGCAAGTAACTCCAGGAGAAGATCAGTGTTTAAAGTACTCCACCTCAGCCTACCCTTCCTGCCTGACAGAAATTAAAACCTAGCAAATACACTGGAAAACCAGACCAGTTCTCTTTGGCAACAAATCTTCAGGAGAGCTTTAAAAGTGTATTCATTTTGTATTTCTCACACTGTGCAAGGGAGACTATAAATGAAACCTGCTGGGCTACCCTTCTCCGCTGAGCATCTAATGAAATCCTTCAACATAATGATAATACAGATGACTCCAGAGGTTACCTCTAAAGATAGATTTCAAGTGGCTCACTTCCTGACTTTCACATAAGCAGGGAGTCTGATCCCCATCTATGCCTGTCTTGAAAACCCAAGGCTTTAAAGCTGTCCCTTGCTCTAAGCTGTACTTGCTGTTCTATCACCAGCAGAGAGAAACATCAAACCCTTGCCCTTGGGTTTTCTTCATCTCCTGACCTCTAAGGTTGCTACTGCTGTCTAAAAATATTTGCAAAGCTGGCACATTGAACTCCCTTCTCGATTCATACTCTGGGACAAAGTTTTTTGGAAGAGTTTGCGTCTGAGAATGCATCTGTGAGCACAGTGATGCCTGGCTGTGTGACCTGATCCCTGATTTCACAGCATCATCAGGGTCACAGCTGTGTCACAGGTAGGGCTGGGATTAGAGTAAAGCCTCAGTAAAGCACATCCACACTTTGCCTGCTGTGTGCAGAAAGCTCAGCCAGGCAGCTGTTCCCCATGATACAGTGGAATTGCAAACTTGCTACTTTCTTCTACTTTCTCTTCCCATAATAGTAAGGCAGAATCACTTCTGGGATATCTATTCAGCATTAGGCAGGGATATTTTTTCCTAACATACATCTTAAAAAGTCTGTTAAGGACACATGTCTGCATGTACAAGGCATTGTTAAACACTTCATGATACCCTTTTAATACGCTGTTTTGAATCTTTATTATCATCTAGGATGTATTTTATTTTTATCTATAGATCTCTGCCAAGACCATGGGTTCGAAACCACCTGCCTTTTGGAAGGAGTCTGGTCTCTGGCCATCTGGACAACTTGCCACATAGCAAGATTAAAGGCATCTGGGAATGTAACAGAAATGAGGAGTGATTCCTCACTACTGATTCCCTTTGGTGGCACAATAGGCGTCAATAGACTTTCAAGTGCTAAAAAATAGATGCAAGTGCGGGGCACACTTGAGCCAGGCATATGTGACTCCTGATTTATTCACTAATGACATTTAGATAATATAATGGACCTTCTCTCATTTGCAATATTTGTTGAAAAGTGATTTATCAGCGGGCAATTCATTTAAGGATGAAGACAACCTCATGAGAAGGTAATGGTATTGCCATATTTTACATCAATTCAATGTGTTGCACAAAGCCAACAAACCCATGGATACTAAAAATACCAAGCATGGTAGCACTGCAGCTCTTCTGCACCTCGATCCCACAGGGCATTGCTGGAGATTTTTCCTCACAAATGTAACAAAATGGGAGTGTTATTGAAAGCACCAAAGTGGCTGTGGCCAATTTGAGTGTTTAACACATGCAACACAACACCCTAAGCAGACCTGCTGCTACTTAACTTCCTATCCAGAGTGAGAAAAGCTGATTTTCTGAGTCAGGAGTCTGAAAACGTGAGCTCAGAGCAGAGGAAAGTGTGGAAAGGTGAGCAGGAACATATGAAAATTGAAAGTATTTTTCAAGAAGATTAAATGAAAGAAAAATATCACAGAGGAAAATCCATTTAATGTCCAGAAAATTTTAAAAAGAAAAGTGATTTTTTGTAATAGTATGTCTAGAGATTTTGTCTGTGAGATACAACTAGGAGCTAATATTATGCTGAACATGTGCAAATATTAGCATCAGCTTAACTCCGCTATTAGATCTCTCATAATGACTCAAGAAGAAAAAGGAGTACTTTCAGCTTTTAGATAGTTGAGTATTTTAGTGTTTAGGAAATAAATTCCAGTCTGCTCTTTAGCTTTGCCTGCCAAATGGTCATAAAAACTTCACATATTAAGCTATACAACACATTAACTTCTGCTATCACGTTCATGATGTTAATTATATTATTCTCTTATCTTTCAAAAAATATTTTTAATGCATTATTCTTTCTTTTCTTTCTATGTTTATCATAAAAACTCTT
>NW_005054318.1:3080285-3088583 GCF_000277835.1 Geospiza fortis
ATGCTATATTTCATGTAAAACCAAGAACATGGCTCTGTTCTCTCAATGAAAGCTGAATTCTCTTGCACTGTGTACTAAGCACGAGATAGAGGAAGACAAGGCTGAAAAATATAAGAAGAATATGTGAGCATGATAAAATATTTGAAGCACTTGGTAGACAGTGCCAGAGCTAGTTTTAAAGGTTGAATTCCTATCCCCCAGGTAAAATTGGCATTTAAAGTAGCCAGAAACACACTTTTTGATTTTGAACAAATACCTTATTTTCATGCATTTTAAACATATAATGGAATTCTAGAAAGTTCTGATTTTGAAAAGAATCTGTTTGATTACTTTATTAATAGAGATGATCTTATTGAGCGAGTGTTTGTTTCCAGACAGGAAATTATCATTAACCTTGGTTTATTTTTTCAGATGTACAAACCCACACTCCAAGTCTGCTTCAATCCCACATTATCTGCAAGTGGAACTGACAAATATCAGCCCAAGATAATTAATTTTGATTAGATATTTAACTTCTAAGGAGCTACAATTAGAAGAATTGAGTTCTTTACAAAGTGTTTTGGTGTTGTGGGATGAATCAGGATTGTTGAAATACATCAGTTGAAAACATCAGAAAACTTACTATAGGTCTAAAAAATCTTTTATCTTTATTAAACAAATTTTCAGTCTAAAATTCTTCTACTGATTTTTAACTAATATTGGTCTTTTTTAAAATCAATAGCCACTGTACACCTTCAGATAGGACTGTGTAGAAACACTTTTTCTTCTTATGTTTTGATTATGCAGTTAGATATTTAAGGACATTTCTCTCCAGCCATTTATTTAAGAATGAAGCCTTGATCAATACTGAACTTGGAAAATTTTGCCTTTCATTTCAAAACATTGTAATAGGTAAATTCAAAGTGATATCAACAGTGACTTCAAGAATTTGCCAAAAGTTAAACCAAGTAAGCACAATTCTAGTCCCTGAAAATAATTTAGAGGGGATTTTTTTTCATTTTAAAATTAATTTCTTATTTTAGAAGCATCCCTCTCTATTTTTCCCTTTTTTTTGTTGAAAGGTTTCACACATCAAGAGAAGTATTTTTAGTGTTATAAATGACCTTGAGAATATAGGAAGGTCTATGAATGGAGAATTAGAAAATAAGAAATCAGAGAACAATTATTGTGAAGGTTTTTCATTTTTATTTGTTGGTTTGGATTTTTTTAAGTAAGAACTTACAGCTAAGGGTGCTCTACCCTTTAGAGCCTATAATGGTCCTCAAGAGATCTTTCAGTCCAGCCTCTGTGGTGGAGGAATACAGAGGATATTTTTACTGGATATTTACCAAAACTCTACTTAAAAGTTACCCATGATAATATTCTATAACCTGGTTCAATAATCTCCTCTACATCTTAATTATGCTTATCATTATAGTAAATAAAGAGTGGAATTCAGACTTTCCTGTTGAATAAAGGGAAAGAACATTTGTTCATTGTAACAATCTACTTGCATTTGAGGACTGAGGTCTTATTGGATGCGATGGGTATTGGATAAATAGAAAAAATCTTTTATTCCATTCAGACTAATGAGCTGCCTGAGTCCATAACAAAATACAGTGCAGACCTATTTATATAATAAAATACAGAGCAGCTCCATTACCCTGAAATTTGTTTAGGAAGCTGAAAAGTGAAAGACCCAGTGCTGAAAAACATAATGAAGGTAAAAAGTATGATGTTTTATATAATTTTTTCAGCAGCAGATTACTGTGAGCTCAATTTTACAGGTCTATTAGAAATGAGATGTAATGAAAATAAACAAAAAACCCTACCTGTATTGGAAATCTCTTTTCTACAACTTAATCTGCATTGAAATGTCCAGGAAATTTTTTATTAAAATTAATTTTTGAAAAAGTTTAATTATCTCTAACCCTCTGTCATCTTATTGGAAATTCTGTGTGCAACTTGCAGTTATCTGTATTTAAATATGATGATTCAAATCACTTAACTCTTCAAACTATCAGCAATTCTGTATAATTTTTTACTCCTACAAAAACGAATAAAGCTGTAGGCTGAGTATTCTGCATCATCTCCTTTACTTGGTTTTTTCTGCCCAGGAAGGCAAAGTGACATGGGCAGTTTGCCCTTGTGACAAAGGGGATGGATTTTTCCAGGTTGTTAGAGGCTGTCCTCCCAGCACAATTGCTCATGCTACACCACATTCTCAGCACTCACAACTTTCATAGTTGGTGTTAAAAAAATAATATATTTAAAAATAATATCTGTGTTTTCTTGTTTTTGAGTTGAGATCATTCATTTCTGCCTGTCTGAGACTTTTTCATTAACACTCAGTGCTCTGCTATCTAAAGCCAGTTTTGGAAATGAACACTCCGATGTCACCTGAGATCTCCTGATAGGGATCCAGGAGCTGGTGCTGAGGGAAACCCAGCACACACAGGATCAAGAGTGCAGTGCACAGGAGTCTTGGGAGTGGTAACACTATGGGCAGTGTGTTGTCCAGGGTTTTCCAACCTGGTTTGTGGATAGAGTATTCTGATCTTACACTTCTCAGCTTGTTTCCTGATAGATAGCCTACTATTTCCTTCCATCCCAATTACAGCCTCACACATCACTCTCTAGTTAGCAACAATTTACATTTTACTTCTCTCCCTTTTAACTTCAGAGTCCATTTTGCTCTCTGCCTAGAGTGACTAAGATATCTAAGTCTCCTACAGCTTCTGCATTTTGAATGGAAAATAAATTATCAATATCAAAACTCAAGGCAGCCTTGAATATTTTGTCTAACACTGGTGCATTTTTGGCTTTACCACTCTGCTCACCCTCACTGAACCCCCTCTGTTCTCAGAGTATCTTAGAGAAAAGAGTGGTTATAGAATCCACACCAATTAAAGAATGACAAAGGTGCCATATGGACAATTTGTGTGAATGCATGACACAGCGTTTCCAGAGGAAAGCTTTTCCCTGTCCTCCTAAGTGATGGAGCTCTGTTGTCTTGGTCAGAAATGAGAACACAATAGAGCCGGGAGGAAAAAGTTCATTATGGTTCTTCTTTGAGAATTTTTACCACTGTCCATTTAAGCGTCGTGAATACGTTTTTTTTTTAATCTGGCATTGACAGAGTTTAGACAGCATCTGGCAATGTTACCACTGTCCATTTAAGCATCTTGAATACTTTTTTTTTTTTTTAATCTGGCAATGACAGAGTTTAGACAGCATCTGGCAATCCTTTATATCTCTTGAGAGGAAAATTCTTGCTTGAGACTTGAGATTTTTTGCTTGAAATTTTAAAAAAATCTCATCTATTTGTCAGAGATGAAATGAAATTTTGAAGAGAAAGGTTAGGTCGATTATCCTATGGCTGTAAACTGGAGAGTTTTGCTGAATCTCCTGAAATAAGGAGTTTGGCCAGAGGGGAATTTATGTGGATCCATCTGTATGGAAATCAAGCTCAGAGAATACAGCCCAAGCCATTAGCCTCCATTCATTGTCTTCCTAGGAAATAAAAAATCTCAAGAACTAGATCTTATTTTATGGCAGTAAGTAAGACATCTGTTTGTTCCTCCCTACAATTACTGGGCATGTCTTTATTCCAGCAACTCTTTTCTTATCTACCTGAAAACTCTTTTTATACATACTTGAGAAAGAGCAAGCATCTCTCTGTCTCCATTCTGGCGCTGCAACAACCCTACATCCTAATCTAACTCTCCAATTTAATTTGGGGAACTCCTGAAAGGCTTAAAAAATTGTCTTGCAGCAGCTCCACTCCACAGGTCCATCCCCACCTGACACAGTGGGGCCAGGCTGATTCCTCCAAGCACAGCCCATGGAGGCTGTTCAAGCAGTGAGTAGGGATTGGCCAGGACTGCAGGGTGAGGACCTTGCACACATTTCAAGGTGTTGGAATTCCTAAGCAAAACATCCAAGCCATGACTTGGTGTACTTATATGACCTTGTAAATGCTCACTTGTGCTTTTCCAAAAATATGTTTCCTGCAGTACAACATATATTAACCACAGTACTACAGGGCAGATAAATGAGTTGCTAGTTCTCCAGCTTTCTAGTGGTTGAAAAAGAAATGTAGAAAGTAATTTCCTTCAATACAGAAAAAGGAGTTGTGGGTAAATGATAAAATATTTGGAGATTCTTTCCCTGTTTTGCTATGGATCTTTCTATCCTATGGACCTCTATCCTAATTTCTTTCAGTGTTTCTGGGAAAACAGCAGATTTTATGGAGTTTATTGGGTTATGGAGTTTATTGGGAAAATCCCAGATGACATTAAAGGTAAATGTATGTTGGCCCCTCCAGTGCTTTTTAATTTCTACTATTTTAAAAATTGCCATTATTTGTTATACAAGGGAAATGAAAGACACTTCTGATACACTTGCATTTCATATAAAGATTAAGGATTAAGGAAGAGTTAAACCAGTCACACTCTTTATACCACTTATACTGCTGAATCATCTAATTTATTCCTAATTTTTATATTCTTGGTAAAATAATCCATCTGAAGTACCCCACTTCTTTTGTATATAAACTCTCTTCAGCTAGACTTAGGCAAGAGAATTTCCTCTATTAAAGAAGAACAAATTCTCTTTGTGGACTGCCACGGTAAAATGACTTTAAGGAGTTTTTAAATGAAATATCTGACCCTGGTAGAGGCAGAGGGAATTTCTTCTGTATTTCTCTTTGGAACTTTCAAAAAGAATTCTCACTGGGAATGGATCTTCCATATTAAATTGTGGGTAAACAGAACAAAAGTGAAAGCAAATTATTTCCCAGATGAGAGGAAGAACCCTACCTCAGGACATTAAGGGTGAAAACCATGCAAAATTGAGATTCTTATAGGGCATTGTGAAAAAATTCTTATGAATCATAAAAATTCCATATATTTTTTCATGCATGCCTTCAATACCTATAAAATGTAAATAACTTTGGCCTTAGGTATTTTGAAACTGAAGGATCATTTTTTCCTATAACACAAAGAATGCTTTTCCAAAGAGAGCTTGACACAGGCAAAATGGTAAAGATTAGCAATCATAACTTCAAACCAAACACCATTACACCACCATTTCCTTCTGTTTATCATGATTAATATCCTCTTTCCAGGAACATAGAAACCACTCAATCTGGTGCTAACAAGGGAAGGTGCAGGTATTTTAAATGTCAATAGGCTTTCAAAACCTCCCTAAAATTATTGCAGGAAAACCTGAAATCTTGACTGCTGATGGTGTTTTTGCAAAATCCATTTGCTGAAGTTAAAGGAGTCTTGATAGGATGAGGGAGTGCAGAGCTGTAACACCAATTCTGAGCATCCAGTTCTACAGCTGGTTCCTACTGGAATGTTCTTTTGTTACCTGGTTTTGTGACAGTATTGGATTGTTAGCAGAGGTCATGGGAGCACAGTCTGAGCTGGCTGGTTGCTGCTGCTCCTATTTTTTTGCTGGTAGATCTGCATATGGCTCTGTGTGACCACACTGATCACATCTCTCTAAGTGGTTTGGTTTTAGGTGCTGGCTGTTGTTGGCTGCAATTGAATAAACATCTCTGTGAGATGTTCTTTTGTGTATTCATGGTTGCTTATGCAATTTGTTTATTCATAAGAGAGATGGGTTGTTATTGCTTTTGCCCTTATGATAAGAAACCTTCCACCATTATCCTTATGGTTAATTTTAACTTGTTATGTAATCCTTTTCCTCAGGTGTCTTCTTAGTCCTTGGAGGGAGAAATAGAAATTGAAACTTGGTTTCAAATGTGCCTATATTCAAAGAAGTAAAATCAGTCAAGACAAAAAAAAGCTTATGTTTCTCTCAAACAAAACTCTATATAGTTAGAAAACTATTTAAGTGACACCTGTGAACATATATTGTACAAAGGTTACACCTCTTTCTTGAAATGACAACAGTATTACATGAAATTTTGAGTATTTATTTAATTTTCCAAGACACATTTCTAGTCACTTTAATAATAGCTAGTGATTTGTTGGTATCGTATTTTTGTAGCAACGTTTTTTACTTCATCTCTTACAGAAAGCAAATGCATAGAATTGGAAAATATAGGCACCAAATATTTTGCTTCTAGGTACATGGAGAATGTTCTTAACTGAACCCAGCAGTCATGGTTTTCCTATATATCTACCTCTATGACCCTCATTATTCCTGAGGGTCTCATGTTTAATCGGTTGTGGAAAGACTCTATACTAATTTCAGAAAAAAAACCCCAACTAATTAATGGTCAACTCATATTGTTCAATTCAGACTTTTCTAGAGAAAATGATTTCCTAAATGGAATGCAGGTGCATCAGTCCAGAGCCATTTCTCAAAGAATAACATTTCCCTGAGGAAGATGGTATGCAAGTAAAGCCCCAAAAATTAGTACAAGATGGTCTGCTTGGAATGATCTTTATTAATTATGGTTGTTATTTATTAGAAATTTATGAAATATAAGTATAATAATAGATCAATTCCTCACAATTATTCCCAATGAGATTCCTTCACATCATGTCTATGAGTATCTTTGTAAAACAGAGCAGTGAATGTCCTCTATTTTTTTGTTACTATATTCTTATATTTGTAACTATCTGCTTTCAGTGTATGATACTTTTCTGAAGGAACTTCAGAGGGAGCAAAAAATAGCAGAAAGGGAGGGATGGCAGATAATAAAGTGGCAACTTAGTGATCAGGGCAGTTTCTTGGAGACTGTATGTGAATCTCATTTCTTTGGGGAGGGATTGAGTATAAATTTCCCATTACTTCTCAGTTGTCTACTGCATCGTCCCAATGTTATGCGTGAAGAAGAGGTACGTTCTATGGACTTGTTGAAAGAAATAATTAATCTGCAATAGCATTATGGGAAATCCACATGCATTGTGAACAGATTTTATTCCGTGTATCACATTCCTGTCTTCAGATTGCTACAGTTTTTTATCTTTGCGTTTATTTAAGAACATTTCAAGTTCAACTGGATTGTACCTGGTGAATTTAAGTCCTCTCTAAATTATTCAAGAACTGAGCTGTGGACAGAGGTAACCAAACTTTGTCTTACACTCTTTTTGGCAGCTGAATTCTGTTTTTCCCATCACATCCAACCATGATGTAGATGATACATGCAGCACCAAATCCCTAAATTTAGACAATATTAAGGTGGAAGCTGAAGCTGCCTGTATGGTCCAGAGAGGTCTCTGGAAAGCACATCAAGCTGCCTAAATTTGACAGCAGTCAGGTCTCTAATTTGGGTGCCCTAATTCCTATGTGGAAGCACACACTTCTCTCTGCTGACTGTAGAGGGAACCTGGGCACCAAAGGTAGGTGCTTGCAGAGGTGGTGTCTGTGTTCCCCATTGTCTACAAGCTTTCCATTCAGGAATGGCAATTAAATCCTGTGCTGTGTGTTCATCTCCTGGGCTATTCTGAAGTCTGCAGCAATTAGATCTTCCCTGTACCTTCCCTGTACCTTTTCCTCTCTGTTTACTTTGGAAGTAGAATTTGCATTGCACACAAACCTTGCCCATACATGGGCTGATAATTTGCAACATTTAACATGAAACATTCATCTTTGAAGTTAATTGCTAGAAATTTGTATACCTTCTCTGTCTGCAAGGTTGTTTGGAAGGTTTAGCCCCTTCTATAAGTAGTGGTATAAAATATATTTTTTATTAATTTATATTTTCAATAGATCTATACAATAAAATTGTGCAAAATTTAAAATAAAAATTATATTAAAATAAATAAAAGTTTCATAATATTTTAAAAGATTAGGCTGACATTCTTTATTTAGTGTTACAGCTACAAAACCTTTCCATTTCATGTATATGTTGTTAATAGGACTATGGTGAAGAAGCAGAGAAACAGTAATATTTCCCTTTACCACTGATTTGGGATTTATTGGCTATATGTGAATGTGGATTAGTCAGGATTTTTTCTATACTTTTTTTTTCAATTTACACATAGTCCTTCCTATCTTTCACATATTCTTCCTATCTTCCCGAACTTTTCTTTATGTACACAAGACTTCATGAAGAGGTTAATTCTGAGTCTCATTCCTCCAGATTTTGTTAGATTAGTGCCTTCAGGACAGCTCTTCCCAGCTTATTTTCTTTGGCTTCAGCAGTATTTTCCAGGTCAAAGTCAGCTTGCTTTGCTCATTCCTTGAGCCAGCCAGAGTCTGTGAAACACCAGAAGTGTTCCACTGAGCTAGAGCTAACAAACCCCACGTCCCAGCAGGATTTATTTGTTCTGAGGAGTTTTGTTCCCCACTAATGCAGCCACAGTCTTTCAGGAGTCAGCAGGAGGAAACCAGGGA
>NW_005054318.1:3088621-3099464 GCF_000277835.1 Geospiza fortis
TGCAGCAACACGTGAGCTGATGTAGAGTCTTTGCCCTGTGATCAACTGTGTGAAGAGAGAGAAAAAACCCATCAAGACACAGATCTCAGCAAGTGGCTGTAGGTGGCCCTGCTTCAATGGGGACCTTGGCCTTCAAAATTCTTTTCCAACCTCAACCATTCTGTGAATTTCATGCCAGTGCATTTATGGCTTTCATAGCATGAAAATCTGTTTTCTTGATAGGGCAAGTGTAATAGTAACAAAAATTGGCTTAATTGGTGACTTGATTATTTTCTAGGGAAATGAATTATGCCTGATGCCTATATCTTGAACGACAGCAGTTCGTACCTGGGGCAAAAGGAAATTTGCATTTAGCATCAGGAATAACAGCCTCAAATAAAATGGAGAAATAAGTTTTAAAAATACTTCAAATAATTAAGATAATGCACTTATTTTTCTTTGCTGCTATTAGTTCTTTCATAATTGCAAAAGAACCATCTGAGAAACCTCCAAGATCCCAGTTATCTCTAGATAACTGATGGAACATAAAATTATATAAATGAAATCTGTAATATCCAATTAGTTGGACATAACTAACGTACTATGTAACACAACAGAAAAACATTTGAAGGCTCTGCCAGATATTTACTTAGAAGGAGACACTTCATACAAAATTTCTTGTAGGGATGAGAATTTGGCCATCCTCTCATACAATCTTGCCAATCTGCTTGTTTCAAAGCACAATTCTAAATGGACCTGGATGTAACATCTTTGGTGTGTAGAGCAAAAAGTTCTCTCAGCCACCGAGAGCAAGCAAGGATCTTCTGAATTTTAGGCAGCCACACAGAATGGTTTCATGAAGGGGAGGTGAAACCTCTCGCATTGAGGAGGGGTAAGAAAGACTTGTGCTACTTTTCTGCAGATTCAAGAGAGCATCTGATGGAAAAGGAGCTAAGAAATGAGAAAACTATCCAGGGAAGTGGAGGGGTTGACGGACCAGCGACCTGCAGTGGGTTTTACAGGTGTATGGTTGTCTTCCTGCCACATGCTTACAGACCACTTTGGGTGAGATTCAGATTCAGATTCAGACAGTTAAATACAAGGGTTGAGATCACAGAACCAAAGAATATGTCAAGTTGAAAGGGATTCACAAGGATCATTGAGTCCAGCTTGTGGCCCTGCACAGCACCATCCCCAAGGGTCACCATGTGCCCAAATGCTTCTTGAGCTCTGTCAGGCTGGTGCTGTGACCACTTCCCTGGGACCCTGGTCCAGCACCCAATCATTCTCTGGAGGAAGAACCTTTTTCTGTTACCCAACCTAAACATCCCCTGACACAACTTCAGACCATTCCCTGGGGTCCTGTCACTGTTTCCCATGTAAACTTCTCATTCACCTGCAGTGGCAGATGAATTTAATCTTTACTGTATCTCCAGACTGTACCAGTGTGTCACAGATACTGCTCCAAACTTGGAACAGAACTCTTGTCCTTTGTCTCTGGGATGCAAGTGTCCCCAGTGCTGTGTTCTGGTGGTGCTAAGGACTGTCCTTACACCTCAGACACCTGTTGGTAATTTCTGCAGTAGCCACAAATGTAACCTGACATGGGGACCAGTGCTGTCTGCAAGAGCCAATGGCAGGGTCCTGTGAAGAGCCAACTGTCAGAGCTTCTCTGTTTCTGCCAATCTCATCTTTCTGAAATGAAGCAGGAATTGAGGAAGGACCAAAGCATATGCATCAGTAATGACCAAGACAATACAGAAGTGACTTTGGGATTAAATTGTGTCAGCAAGCACATAAATTAATTCAGCATTTTTTATCCAGTTCTTGAGAGCAAGAACACACTTCACTCTGAGCTCATTTGGTAAAATAGTTTCATTCATTTTGCTTTCTAAAACAGAGTGAAAGCCACTTCACTTATTACAGCAGGGAAAAAATCTAATACAGCTTTGATTTCTCCATCTTCTTCCTTTGGGCTGCTGACTGTGGCTGTACCAAGGAAGGGAGTGTCCATGAGATTTACTTCTCTCTGTTTGAGGTCAGGGCTGGAGCAAGGCACTTGTCCCATTGATGTGTTTGCCCCTTGGCAGGTTTCTTTATGCTAGCATCTTGAACCTCACTTGGTGCCACATACTGGGACAACTTTTAAGCAGGTTGTTATTAAAAAGATGGAGGATTATTTATGTGGCAGTTTTTTTGGAATGAGCACTGTGTTATAGCCCATCAATTCTCAAAATCTGCTCACAGACATTAAAATGCAGAGTGCACTTGTCAGACATAGTTCTCCTTCCATTGTTATAGAATCTAAAGATAAAAATTTTATTTTCTCTGTTGGGAAAGATTTGAGGGAACTAAAATATTAACTCCTCTTACTATGATCATAGAACAAAGTCACATTACAGGTTTAAAATTTGAATGTGAGGACGACTTAATCTGATACTGAGAGGAGTATTTTTCTGCATGTTATAAAATATCTGAATGTGGGGACAGCATCTGTTTCAATATGTGGTTAATTGGGTAGAAAAAATGCCAAATAGCAAACAATCATAACTTGTTGCAGTTTTCACTCATTGTGCCTGGATGATGCCCAAACTGATGCAGAGCTCTGTATGAGCAGAGGTTGGAAATCCATCACAATGCCAAACACATCATATCTACCAGCCTTTGGGGCAGTTCCTGCAAGGAGAGCTGAATAGTGAAGTGAACTCGCTCTATCTTAGGGAAAGCTGAGGACAATCTGCATGAGAGCTTTTTGAGAAAATGCTACTTTTGTTTTTTCTTGCATCCCAGTTTCTCATTAAGGCTTTTGCAGGGCGGGGGGAATCTCCTTTTCCTGTCCTCAAAGATTAAATATTTACTTTCTGAAGTGTTGCTATGCTGCTTCAGAGAAGTTATAGTTGTCACTGTTGACCTGTTCAGGAGTTAATTCCAGGTGAAGTAACTGGTGCCATGACCAGCCCCGGTGCTGTACAGAAAGGGTACAGGGTGGCAGCTTCATCACCCCTGCCTGCACAGGGCCTGAGCTAAACTGCACAGAGGTATCACTTCAGAAATAACATAATTCAGTGTTCATCTCATTTTTAACTTGTAAAATAAGAAATATTGGTGTTCTGTTTGTATTCTAGAAAAGATTATCTGGAAAAGACCTGTAATTTGGTGGAAAATTTTCAGCTGTCCTTGCACAAACTCTCATGACATCAGGCTGAATTATTTCCAGTCCTATCTTTGTAGTGCCTTCTGAGCAACCAGATTTACTAAATTGCTGTATTTTAGGTGCATAATAGCAGGTTACTAGTGATTCAACATCTCTGTGAATTATGTAAGTAAGGCTAACACAAATTAATCTTGAAACTCCATCTTGTTGCCCACCTGTTTCTGGTCTTCACAGACTATGTCCTTTTCCTTGGAAGTCCTTGTTCTTTGGTATCAAAGCTTGACCTGACTAATCTCTAACTAATCCTGCCTTGTCTCAGGTGCTGATTTTATGCTGACCTGATGTTATGAACCAGGTGAGGACTAATAAAGATTCCATTCTTATGTTTTTAAAACAGCATGAATTAGGTAATGCAGATTGCACACAGAACGACATAACAGCATTGCTGTCTATCAATAGAAAAAACTTATGGTCTAATGAAAAATAAAAAATTGAATCAATACAACAGCATTTATTTATTCCTGCTTTTCTTTTATGTAAAAAGTATTGCTAAACCTATTATGGCATTTGAATATCAAAAGAGGAACACAGATACTTACATATGTGTGGAGATATGTAAGTAAGGGAGAGAGATGAAGATGTAAAGAGGGAAGGATGGTTTTTTGAGAAGAGAGCTAACAAATCAATGACCCTTTGGGCCAAGGAAGGTAGCTCCAAATGTCAGGCGCTGCACTGACCTGTTTGAATGATGAATTGCAGCACAGAGAACATTCTGACACAGGGCATGTAACAATATGCCAGTGCAAGAAAGGTTGCAGAAATGTCACCTGTCTCGCACTACACATTTTATTGCTGGAGTCACCCAGTGTCATGACCTCTCTGCATGCAAAATTAGCCCCTGTGATGAGAACACACACTTAACATATGTGTTATGGCTAATATTCACCTCTGAAAACATTATTTTAACAGCACAAATACAGTGACAAAATTGCACAACAAGTGATCATGAAGTGTCTGAGCAAATTTAGATTGTGATACGGCAGTAAAAATCATGGTTTTGTACATGTATTCTTCAAAATCTAAGAAAATTATTAGTTTAGGTATTTGGCTCCACTGAAAGCATCTCTTTATTTTTTTAAATAATGTTTTGATAATCTTAGCATTGCATGGCATTTCAAGCTGGGAGCATTTCATCTGAGTGAAGCTGGAGCTTGTTCAGATGTGACACAGCTTGAGGAAAGGGTACAGGTAACCCCCTACCCTGTCCAGGTTACCTTGGGCAGGTATCATGTTGGTACACACAGATCCAGGAATCCAATCACAAAGTTATTTTGAGAAATTGCTTAGGTTTCACCAGGAAAAGTCTCAGCAGTCTCACTGGAAAGCTGGTGCCAACTTTTCCAGCTAACTTTTCCATGTAGGTGAAGCAGAAAGTCAATAATAAACTTGTAGGAAAAAACCCCTGATAGTTAAATATATTGACAATTTTTATTTATCTGTGCAATGATCATGGGACCTGTTGGGGATTTTTGGGAACAGAAAAGATTTTGACTCTCTCTGGTTGAGAGTCAAGTGTGTAAGAGATTTCTGCTTAGTTTACCCTCCTTTCCCTTTGTCATCTTTTCAAATCTTATAATAGATGTAGTCTGGGAAAAAGAAAAGTAAAGCTGTTGGCATCCTCCTGTCCGTAATCCCTCAGGCAGCAGGAGTAGGAGCAGTTGTGTGTGTGGGGAGATGGCAGGGGAGCATTTCCTCAGACAAGGGGACATGGAGTGAGCTGATGGGCACCTATGCTCTGTGAAGAGCAGAGGCTCAACCCCAGAAAGTACTTCTTTACAGGTGATGGTCTTAAAACAGCCAAGGATTTTATTTTTCTACTTGATATTGAATACCCACCTAGGGAAAGGGAGTAAATATTTACACTATCCTGCTCCACTCATGGATGAAAAGCGTCAAGTAACCAAGTTGAAGCAAATTGCCTTCACAGCTCAGTGGCCTTTTCTGCCTTGCTTGCAGTTTCTCCCATGCTTCTGCAGGCAATGATGAAAAATTCAGCCTCATGATACCAGGTGTGGGAGGCATCCACAGCTATTACATGGGAAGATGCACAAAATTTGATTAAAGGGACAAAGATTTCCTGACAAATTTAGGACATGCAGACAAGATGTCTGAAAAGGCCAGCAGCTTTCCTCTTTGCCCACAGCACTTTTTAAACTGCCACCAATTCCTTCTCTCAGACAGCTGTTTATGATATTCTTTAGACCCCTGTCTGAGGCAGAGCTCCTGAAAAGTAATAAAGTGGAGAGTGTCGATGTCTTTAGGGACCGTGATGTTATTACTTACAGAGCTGCATAAGCTGGCAAGTGCAAGGAGAGCTTTGCACTGCAGGTACCTCTGCAGAGCACTTTGAGTACAGTCATGAGCATAAATCACACAGCCTCAAGAATACTCCTGGGAAGCATAACTCAGAAAATAGGTGACATTATATATGAGAGTAGTTTCTGTGAGTTCCTTCTTGCTTTCAAGGGGTAATGCTATACTTGTGTAGCAGAAAAATCTCTAAACAACAATTCCAATCAAATGTACTAAATTGTACTTGGCCAGCCTATCCTTGCTTGCTGCCTTAGGGGTCTGTTCCTGGCAAGATGTAACAGGGATAGAACAAAGATCTGGGTAATACAACTGGAGGTGTAAGCAGCATGGTTGTCTCCTTGTGCAGGCAAAGCAGCAGAGGGATTAGGAGATTTCATCCTGACATGGTAAAGCTTTCTCAGGAGAGGAAAGTAGCCACACATCTGATGGAAAATCCACAAAATATTTTACCTTCTTTTTTTTTTCCTCTGAAAGGAAAACAGACTTACTTTGAAATAAAAATTGCACCTTTAAATTAAGAAAAATACCCCAAAATATTTTTGTCTTTTCATTTTCATTTAGCTAGAAGAAAAGCAGATCTTTGTCCATACTTGGTGTTCATTTCTATCCTTTCTATCTCCACCTACCTGTGCTTAAGTTTTACTTCTTAATTTAAAATAGAAATCTCATTCAGAATGTGATAGCAAGAAAGTTATCTGTTGTGTTAAAACTTTTGCTCCTTAAGCTTCGACAGCCAACTTCATGAAGCTTTTATTCACTGCCAGCTAACCCTGTATACTTTATTTGAAGTGTGTTAATTTGTCACTTGTTGATCAGAACATATAGTTATCAGTCCAGGCTTGTGAAAAAGAATTAACTTAAAAACTAAAGTGTGAGCAGGTATTATTCTTTCAGAACTCTTTTCTCCTAATCTGATCTGTGGATTATCAAGGTTTTGAGGGTATGCAATTGAAATCTTTGCTAGTGAGGACAAAAAGAAAGAGGGCCAGATACTGTAAGCTTTTAGAGCATCAATCTTCCCCCAAATTCAGTAGAAATTTGTGCATTAAGCCTTTATATGTCTATTCCAGGGACTGCTCTATATATTTCCATTCAATGTTTGCAAATAAATAAGTGTTTCTGTAGGTACAGAATTTGTGTCCCACAGGGCCAGGGATGGTTTGGAACTGAAGACGAGCAAGTTTGTTTGATGAAGGGAACAGCTTGGTTCTTAAGACCTGGATTTTAATACAAGGGGAATTTGAACTTTCTGTGACTCTTTCATATTTCCATGTACCATTTTCAAGCATTGACTAATTTCAAACCAAACTCTTTAAGACAAAACCTGCAAAACAAAATGTAATCTTTGGTCAGACATGAGGTTTGATAATCCAGCAGTCAAACAAAGATTCCCACAAAGATTGGATAACCCTATAGGGAGTAAGTACAGCCCCTCACCAAATTTGGTACCACTAGAAACTGAATGCAAAGAGGAAAAAGTCAAATTATATTATCTTTAATTTTATCCGAATAAAAAATACAAATAATCTCCAAATGATTGTTCTATAAGAAAAGACATGCTGTTAGTGCATAATGCAAGAGAACGTGTGAATTTTGTCAAGTACCCTGTATTGACAGAGTGTATTGCTCCTAATAAGTGTGAAGAGGAACATTTTGTATAAAGACCAGGTAGTAACTAGAGAGAAGCCTCTGAAATAGATGTACACTGTTTGAGCTACTGCTGGATACTAATAGTACAGACTGGATACTGCTCTTATCTTTTGAATCTAGAAGACAATAAAGAGGTTCTGAAAGCCCAGCACTGCAAACAGATGAAGGTTTGCTAAGAACTCATTCCCCTTTAAACATGATGCTGCAAACTTTGACAATCTTTGGAAGAAAAGGACAGCATGAGACAGCTATAGCCTGCAAAGTGACAGGAAACACACAGAATAGACATTTATATATAGAGTAAATTTTCCCAAGAATCACTGAGAAAAGAGCAGGGGTCTGTCTCCTAGCCTTTGTAATTCAATTTTTTGGGTGAAGATATTTGGCTTATCCAACCTACAAAATTGAAACTGCAGTGTTAATGACATACTTGCAAATACCTACATTCAAGCTAACTTTAAGGGCCTGAATCCTAACTCTCCTGAGTAGTTAAGTTATTGATAGTCACAGTACAGAGAAACACTAAGCCTATTGAAAATCAGCGCCCATCTTTTAATTTGATCATTCATAAATGTTGCTCGCCAATATTGAGCTTTCAGGCAACATTTGGCCCAGTCTGGGTGAAGGCTGAAGGCAGGGATTCATCCACTGATGCAGCAAAGAGAGTAGAGAGGAAGAAAAGTCATCTTGGATGAGCACTGGTATTTGGACACATGATCACCTGCTGGGTTTCCACAGCACCACATTTGTTTCTTGCTGTCCACTAGAGAAGAGCAGAGGACCTGCCAATCCACACGAGAGCCCTGCTGATTGCCAAGACCTGCACCAGGGCACCTTCCTTTGCTGAAAGCTCCTGGCATTCCTCTCCCTGCTTCCTGTCTGACTCCTTTCTTCTGGGATAAAGCTGGAGGCCTGGAATGTCTATTTAGAAAATGCTGCTAATGCTCGTGGGCTCAACTGGATTTAACTCACCAGGACTATGGTATTCCCAAGGACTACTCCCAGAGATAGTTAAGGGAACCTAAATTCCTTCTTCTAATCGAGAATTTGCCTCCAGATTGCATGACATAGTAACTCAAAATGAAACATTTTTAATTGGGAAATGGACACCAGAAGTGCTTGGGGGGAATATATTGATTTTTTCTGACCAGAAAGCAAAGAATGGCTCAGGAAGAACCTTGTGAAAGGAAAGAAGAAATTTTGTAAGGGTGTTTTCCTTTATTCTCATAGATCTCCATGTTTGGTACTGGGGGAAACCACCACTCTCTTTGATTTTTTTCTTACAGTTACCACATATGTGAAAAAGTATGATGACAGACATCTGAGGTGAGAAGAGCACAGTTCCTATAATTAGTATTTGTGAAAACATCACTCTGGTGTCCTTGATAAAGGGAGTCTTGTGTCCCAGCCATATATTAATATCTAAAACTTTGCAGAGCTAACAACTCATTTCTTTGCTACTACAGTTTGAGACCAAAAAATAGTACTATTTTTGCAACTCAAAGATTAGCTGATGACTATTGGAATCTTTCTACACCTTTTAGCAGAATGAATGTTTTTTGATTGATGCTCATTCTGAATGCAGGCAAATGATCTGGCAGAGGGCAAAATTATCCAGTGACCTAATGTCCTGTCACTGATACACAAATAATTGTATGAGCACTGATCCACATAACATCCGCAATGTGAATTTGAATGCCCATCTGTTCAGTCCAGATTAATTGTGACACTGATAGCTCCACATTATGAAACTGTTATTTTTTGAAGCCTTCCATGAAAAGCAAACCCCCCCTTCAATCCCTCCCTCAATTCCAAATAAAAAAAACCACCAAACCAAACAAAAAAAATGAACAGTTAAAAAAAAAAAAAAAGAAAAAGCAAAAAAAAAGCAGGTCCATAAGTACAAATATTCTCTTCACTGGCAGATAAAGCACACCAGGACCCAAGGGAATAGGTCATAGCATAAAACCTGCTTAGAAGTTAGAAGAGGACATTATTCTTCAGCCAACCTTTAGATTATAAGCAAGGTTTAAAGCAATACTGAAAGGTTAAATTCATCTTGTCTAACATTAGATATCAAAAATATGGATGTCTGTATCTGATCTAATCACTTGAGGGAACAATTCTTTTGACCTATTTTGGATGTTTACTTTAAGACAAGACATATTTGCACCAGAATTTGTTTATTTCTCTAAGGGACCCTAAGAAACGTTAGTGGCTGAGATCTGCTATGGATGCTATACTGTAGGTGTCTATATTTCATGAGATAAATTGCACCCTCAACTAATTTGTGGGTAAATTGATTAATTTTGCATGTCACATCTACTTTAACTGCATTTTCTCTTTGTTGACACCTTATTCTTCTCAGATATTTTGATTCTTTTATATTTTGACAACTTCTCACTAATCTATGCAATTACAAGTTTTGCTAGCTCTGTCCTTCTCTTCAGCCAGAGCAAATACCCCAAAAGTTAGCATTAATAAACATTTGTATCACCATAAATGATCCCACTTGCAGTTTATGTCACTAGATCACTTTCAGGCCCTCCACTAGAAATTATCTCCCAGATCTTAGAGATGTTAAACACAAGTTTAATTTTCTGATATTTTGCAGTGTAGCAATTAATTTTGAGTCATGAACTTTTAAAATAGTGACATTAATTTTTGCATGCATGTAAATATATATATGTAGTTGGCCCAAAATAGCCTAAAGCACATCATTTCCTGCACACTTACACAGATTTTCATGGTGTAGTCAGATTCATCACTCTGCTCATAAAAATAATTCCATTTGCTGAA
Organism: Geospiza fortis; assembly: GCF_000277835.1. Taxonomy (NCBI): domain Eukaryota; kingdom Metazoa; phylum Chordata; class Aves; order Passeriformes; family Thraupidae; genus Geospiza; species Geospiza fortis. Next base: position 3,098,577 of record NW_005054318.1, read on the forward strand.
ATGTGATATAATTTTGAAAATAGCTGGAAATCATAGCACATAGCTTGTTTTTAGTCTAAAATACTGGAACAGATCTCAGTTTGACTTTCATAGTTTGTGTAGAACATATGGCCTCATGACGTTGCCTGTCATGTTGCCTCTGCTTTTCCTTAGACATCTATATTCTTTGACAGGGGGAAATAACAGCAAATCTATACCCAAAATTAGAATATTTCACAGATAAAGAACTGCATACTAACATATTTTTTTCCACAATCAAGCACTAGAAAGACAGTTTATGGCCATATTTTTTTCAGAAAACTTGAGTATTGAAAACCTTAGTATTGCTACAACGTTAAAAGATAAATGTGTGCTTCCCTTTGAGTGTACCTTATTATTTTTGTGTTCTGTGATATGATGTATATACGCTTTTCTTTTGTCTGTGATTTCTTTTTTTTTTAATATTTTCGCACGTTTTTTCTACAGAAACAGAGAGTATTTATACATGATAAGTATATTTGATTTAGTGAGGGTTCTTCTTAACAACCATTGAGATTAGCTGTCTACTATTTTAAATTGTTTACAAGAAAGTGACTCAGTTGTTGATAAAAGAGACTAAACTGGGAAAATTAAAGTGGGTAAGGTATTTTTTCATGGTATTTTCTAAAAAACCCAACTCTAAACAAAGGAGATAATGAAGACAAACTATTCCAATATTTATGAATCGATTAAATATAAAAAACCTTCTAATTATTGACAAAAAATGTTGTCATGTTCTTTCTTAACGAATTTTCATAGTCATAATTTATTATTATAGAAAATCATAGTGCTTAATTTCTTACAAAAAATAGAATTCACATTAAATAGTGGTTCCTTTTCTGTCTTTGAAAGATTATTCAATTTAAATAT
>NW_005054318.1:3099507-3102937 GCF_000277835.1 Geospiza fortis
AACAGCAATTTTAGAAAATTAAATAGGAAGAAACAAGGGAAGCAGTTTGTGTGGTCATATTTCTACCAAATAAAAAAATGAGAATGTAAAAACTGTTTTTTAAAAGAATGAAAAGGAATGCTAAAAAGAATTGACAACATTTTTTAAAATCACTCCTTATTGATACCTCTTGGGAAAAGGAAGGAAATCCCTCTGTCACATCAAATTGTAGTTTAAGTCACAATATCATTTAGTCTTGAAATTTATATTTCAAAACATATAAACAAAATTACTGATTAGAAGATTTTTATTCAAAGCAAAGTTGGTGAGGAAAATGTTCCTTTCAGTAAATTCCACCGACTGTATGTAGGGTGAAAAACAATTTAGATGGTAATAAAATCCAGCAATATCTTTTCAGATATACAAACACCTGGTGCACTGCAACTATTAAGTCAAAAATATCTGTAAGTTAAAAGCAATATTAAAAAAAGTAAGATGTTGCTATATAGATGTTGCTATAATTAAATTTTGACATTTCCATTAAAAATGGTGAATTTTTATTGTGATCATTATCTCAGCCAACTTGAAGAATTAGGCTATTAAAGTTTTATGGAATAGCCTGCAGTCATCTTGTGTCTTGAGCTGATTATTTTTATTATACTGTGAAGCTTTTCAGTAAATGCAAGACTGAAATGATCATATGGAGTGGCATAAAGGTCAAAAGAAAAAAACTACCTTGCACAATTGCCTTTCTGTATGGCTTTGGCCATGGGTCTGTCAGCCCTGCACAAGATATCAGATCAGTGAGACAGCAATGCAAGCTTTGTGTTTACTTATTTTGGATGAAATAACTTTCATTTAAAAAAGATTAAACTCCAAAAGTAGGAACTGTATTTTGTTTTCAATTAAATATGTAACTAAAGAAATACTTACAAAAAAGTAAAAAGCATATTTAACCTAAGTTCACCAATTAAGTTAGATTTGCTTCACTCAGCATGGTTCAAACAACATTAGTTTTAATATTTCTTACTTTCAGAAGAATTTCAACAATTATTTTTTAATCAATACTTAGGAGAATGCCCCCCTTTCAAAACAATGAGTGTTCATGGTTTTGTGGTGGCGTGAATAGCTTAGCAAAATCTGACAAATTCAATTATTACTACTGAATGATCTATTAATACTGCTTCCTTCTGTGTGTAGGAGTTTATGAATAACCAAGTTGATGGAGAGCTAAAATACAATATGAAATAAAATCATATAATGGAAACCTAATGCACCAATCAAATGAATGAGAATGATGATAATAAAAGAGAAAGATTTAGAAATATCCCTGCATCCTCAGAAAACATTAATACAGGGAAGTATTTCACAAGCTGTACTTGTGGTGCAAAGGACACAGTTGCCTAAAGTGTTAAGCTTTGACTCCTTTAGGCAATATTGTCATACAGTAATATATTTAATATAAATTTATATATTTTAAAATGTGTCAGATTTTCTTAATCTCATGAAGCCAGGTAAACAAGACCCAACTCTTTATTATTGCTGTTTTAAAATGCAGGAATTTTGCCAGGAAACACAAAATTATATATGTAAAACTGTGTCCTAGACCCTTCTAGAAAACTCTTCACTTATCGAAGTTGTTTGTGAATACTTCATCTGTCACATCTGTAGGCAAGACATGTCATCTGTACTCACTAACATCCTGGGGAAGATAAATAGGAGGCCTGTAGTCCTTAAGCATGGTACTCTGTAGTACTGATCATAGTATATCAACCAGTGAGATCGTTCTGCAAAAGACAAATTGTATTAATTTTTTATTTGAATCTACCAAGTGATAACAACTTGGATCATCTACTTGAGTTATATTGTTTACAAGACTATCAAGCTGCAAGTGCAATCACTGTTTGTTTTCTATACCTTTTGGGTTGACAAGAGAAAACTGCTTTAACCAGGAGATAAAAATGATAGCGCTTGATATTGCTGATTACAACTTTTCCCATCAAATGAATTTCAGGCAGACAAACCCAGTTTCCCCAGATCCCTACACATAGCAGGAGAAGGTGAAAAAGAGGGAGGGAGACAACAACTGAAGAAGAGCAGTTTAGGGACCAAAAGAAGCTGTTTGCATTGAAATCTGTGGGGTTGCAGAGGATCTCCCAAAGCCTGCTGAGAGCACCGGCTGCCATGAGTGAGCTGCCTTTGATTACGATCTGCAAAATTGTTGAGACTGATTGAACCCCTCGAGGGCTGTGACATGAACAGAGGAGGACTGTGCTTTAGTTTTGACATTTGGCACCCTCCTCCTTCTCCACTGTGTTCGCTTTTCAAAGCTGAGGAACTTGCTGTATTGATAGATGGGTTAAAAATTGTCTAAACAACTGGATTCAAAAGATATTAATCCATGACTTGGCATCTCTTTGGAAGTTGCTGACAAGAGCATCCCAAAAGTTTGTACTGAGGTTGGTGTTGTCCAACAGCTTCATAAATGGTCTGGATGATGAGACAGACTATCCCTCAATAGACTACAGAGGGTGAATTTCACATCAGAGAGTAGAGCTTCAATTCAGAGATTGCTTGAGAAACCTCAGGAATGGGTTCAAGAGGAATAAATGTGAAGTTTTTAATGTGTGAGGAAAAGCTGAACTCATTGAAAAAGAAGATGGGAAGGTAGAATCCAGCTGAAAAGCACCTGGAGGTTACAATGGAGTTACAATGAAGCTAAGCATGAACCAAAAATGCGCTTTCACCACAAAACAAGTCAAACAACATATTGGGATTTAGTAGGAAGATTGCAACAGGTAAGCCAGAGAAGATGCTGTTACATGAAACGAAATAATAGCTGGAAATCTATGTCCACTTTCTGGTCACCACAGTTCAGGAGTGACTGGGGAGAGAAAGGGAGGAATACCGAATGTGAGGTTCACCTGGCAGATGAAGTCTAGACCTACCAGGCTTGGGGAGCTGCCCATGTCTGGTCAGGTGAAGATGAGGTGAAGGAGAGAACTATTACCAGCCAGCAGAGATTTGAAGGGTACTTGCTTCTTGGCAGTGGCAGATCACACAGCATCCATTGAATCTAGTTAGCTTAAAATATGTGAACTCCTGAACCTGCCCCTGGATCCCTTCACATAAAAATGTTTCAGTGAGTATTCCAGCTGTTCCAGTTTTCTTTTCACTTGGCTAAGATTGCTCTCTTGAGAGGAGTTAGCATTAAATCAAAATTTTAAGTGAAAATATGATATGCATTATAGCAATGATAGTAATTTCACAATGAGAGTAAATAACCATTTGTATATATTCCCAAAAGACATGTATTTGATTGGAAGTCTTTATAATTCAATACCTCGCTATAAAGAAATGTAGATTAATTAGGAGCAGAAGGCCAAATTCAGAGATTGCACAACTGAGGTCTATGATTTTTTTCTATAGTCATGTTAAATGATCACTGTCA
>NW_005054318.1:3102971-3130005 GCF_000277835.1 Geospiza fortis
GCTGGCCCCAAAAGGGAAAATTGATTCAACTTTAGAAAATGTCTTTTTTCAGCACAGCTGTTGCACAAAGTAGTATTAAAATGCAGGCATAAGGCTCTGAGCATAAGCAAATAAGCAGCATATATAGAAAACCAGCATTTTTATGCTATCAAGTTTCAAAATTTTTTTGCACTGTTTGTCCGAGTTTCAATCTGCAGTGTTTTGTAGTCTTCTGGGAAATTAAAGAGTTTATTAGGAAATGCAGAATATGAAAAAATAATTGCAGACTTTGAAAAAAATTGTTTAGAAGAGAGAGCAAGTATTATTAAGTAAAGCAAAACAAAAAAGGAAACAAACAAAAACTAAGAATTGAAGGATGTGAGTGACAGATCAAAACCACCTATTTCCCTTGTGGCTAGTCTTCCAATGCTTTGAGGAATCATAAAGAATGTTTATGAGAGGTTTATTTTCTTCAGCCTGGAGAAAGGGAGGAAAATGCTGTCAAATTGCTACAATAGATATCTGGTAAATAAGCAGTGTCAAAGATCTGTATAAAGTGGAGAAAGCACATTGATTGCTTCCTTAAACATGCTGTTCAGTGTAAACAGTCTGGCTATGCAAAAATGTCATGATGTCTGGCAGGGTCATGAACAATGTAAGTCCTCAGAAAAAATCCCTGATGTCCTACCCCAAAGGGTTCTTTGAATCCAACTAAAATGACACATGAGTACAGGAGCATTTCTGGGGCCATTCATATTATGCTGCCACTGGTGCAGATAAGGGCATTTAAGTGAAAGGGTGTTCTGAGAACACAAGAGCATTAATTCAGCCGAGAGCAAACACCTAGCTATGAGAATGACTAATTATGACATAAATACTGAAAAATACAAAATTTTCCCAAAATTGTTTTCCAGAAAATGCAGTCCTGTGATGTATTCTGTGACTGCAAACACTAGGCAAAGTCAGGCAAATTCACATTTTAGAGATAGATACTGTGCTTTCTGAGCAACACATTTGACAGGCACAGAAGGATGCTGAGAAATATTTCCTTTTTTTCAGTATCTGACTGCAATTTTAGACAACATAGGTGGAAAGTGGCATTATCATAAAAATGACACAGTTGGTTTCCCTCTCCCATTCCAGGAGACCACTGCCTTTTTTTTTCCTGTTTTGTTTTGCTTTTTTTTTTGTTTATTTGTTAGAGAGATGACCCAAGGCACTGGATGAGGGGTGCAGGATGATTGACAGAAAACTTTCATACTGGTACTTTCTCTAGGGCCCCCCAGACATCAAGAATTGGGACTCTTCCACATTTCTAGTGTTCCAGTTAAGAAATAGAGGTCTTATATGCTTTAATTTGTCTATAAGATATATAAAATATATTATGAATTTTCATCCAGTTGATAGAAAGAATTTCTGTGCGTGAATTTGAAACTTTTGACTAACTTTTATGTTGTAATTTGTAGTCAGTTAACTAGAGGGCTGATCACAAAGAAGGTAGACTGCAAAACCTGAAGAATAAAAACCATCTACTGCACTTGCTTAAAAGCCTGATGCAATGATGTGTTTTAAAGGATGACTATACTGAATAATCAATTTATTTTAAATTTAAGTAGTTTAAATCAATCTGAATTTTTTAATAATGTGCTGATTACTACAGATGATCCAAATCTACAGGTACTTGTCACTTTCGTATTATAAATACTGCAAGCATTTCCAACAAGATTTATAGACCTTCTCCAACTTGTCTCATCACCTTAATTTCTTGCACAACTCTCCTCTCCCCTCCCAAGAGCCTTTTAATCATACAAAAGGTGTATAACCTAACAAAAGGTGAGTAAATTCAAAGGGTGGCTAGAGTCTGCAAAAGGTAACATCTAATGCCAGAAAGGTTACAAATTGTGGCTTATTTTACTCAAAATGAGAATTTGCAGTGGCTCCCTTCATTGATATGACCTCCTAAGAATACACAATATGATTTCATTTCTGTCCTTTCCATGACTTTTGTAATTATGTTAAAAGACACGAGGAAAGATTGAGGGAGTTGGAGTTGTTCATCCTGGAGAACAAAAGGCTCCAGGGAGATCTTATTGAGACCTTTAATATGTAAAAAGACCTATAATAATGATGGAGGAAAATCTTTTAGCAGGGCCTATTGCTACTGATCAAGGAGTAAAGGTTTTATGAAAAGTATAAATCAGGTATGTTCATAAAAATTGAGGATTTTTATTAATTCATGTTTTTTGCAATATATCTGTAGTTTTACTATCCAGCCCTAGCAAAAGAAAGGAGGGCTAGGTTAATGACAGAACTTGAAGATTTCTATATTTTAATACCTACAGTTTTTAGGTTAATGACAGAATTTAAGGATTTCTAGCTTCTGACACCTACAGTTTGTTTTTCCAAAGTCACACCAAGGCACTGATTCCCTCTCTTGGTTAAGTGTATTCTTGTTAGAACTCACCTTTCTTGAAATAACTGACTTCAGAAGGATGAACATCTTCTAATGGGTGTACATAATTTCAATTCCTTGCATATTTCCTGCATTTCTAAGAATATTCATTTATATGATTCTATAGGTCACTCTAGGTATCAATATAGATATAAATTAATCTAAGAAGCCCTAGCACATTTTAAGATTGATCATCTGGAAGATCTTTTCCACTGTAAATGTTGTGCTTCTCTTAAAATAACATTTTTATTCCTGAATTATCAAAGAACAGTCCCAGAAAACAAAACTGTGGAATATTTCTATGATTCTGGAACATTTCTATATAGTGTTATTACTTTTCATATAGAGCCATACACTAGTTGATTGATTTTAATTCACAGTCCATTTACATTTTGCTTAGCTTTTTATTGTTACACGTTCAAGGGCTTTATTCAAGGTGAATTTGTTGATTTGTTGTCCTTATCTTTTATTTCATAGACTGTCTTTCTGCAAAACACTTCAAGGGCACAAATCAAAAGCTTACAAAGAACTTCCCGCAGCACTTATACCTTCTGTTCAATGGGTATTTTCTTTCCATTTTAAAAGGAGACAATAATGAATAGTTCATTGACTGAGAAGGAGATTTTTGTGCTCACTAGAATGAGCATTTGATGAGTTCTGAAGCCATATAGACCCAAAATCTCCCTCCCTGAAATGAAAGTATAATGCTACTTTAATATTCACTGCAGTGCAATGGATGTCTATAAAAAGGCATGGACTTCCCTGGGCTCAGTTACCCTCACCCTGGGTACAAATGCTCCCAGTAACAACCCTTTCCCAGGAGGGTCAGTATATCAGTCAGGGCACGTTGGAAATCTCACAGATTGCAGCTTGGTTCATGGGCAGACTCTGTGCAGGACTGCCAAGCAATAGCGATCAGAAATTAACTATCAGGCTCTCATTACAAAACAGTTACTCCTTTTGCAGCTTGAACCCAAGGGAAGTGAATATTATATTTATGTTTTCTCCATGGTCACAACAGCTAATAAATGACCTATGTGACACATCTCTCACTTGTGATTTTGTGGGGATTTTCTTGTTTGGTTGGTTTTTGTGCAAACTTGACCCAATAATTTTGAACTGGAAAGAAAGTACCAGCTACCCTAAAATTATGATTAAACTTTGACTGTTGGAAATAATAGTCCAAGGATTAGGAAGCTTTTCTACCAGGAGGTGATAAAGTCAGAAAGAGATTGCAAATGTCCCCAGCATTTATGCCAAGTATGGCAGGTAGAGTAGAAGAAAGTCAGACTGATGGAGAAATGTGTAAAAAGACACAATAGCTCTTTCCAACATACAGAATCACAGAATGATTAAGACTGGAAAAGACCTCCAAGATCATTGAGTCCAACCATTGGCTGAACACCACCACCCCAACTAAACCTAGTGACCTATCCAGTCATATCTTAAACACTTCCAGATACAGTGACTTAATCACTTCCCTGGGCAGCCCTTCCAGTGCTTGACAATCCATTCAGTGAAGAAATTCTTCTTGGTGTCCAGCCTGAACCTTCCCTGGCAAAGCTTGAGGCCATGTCCTCTTGTCCTGTCACTGCTTGCCTGGGAGAAGAGGCCAGCACCCATCTTGTTTTAGCCTTATACAACAGCCCTGAGAGAGCTCCAGAATTACATGGATTGTCTGGTTTTAAATATATTTTGTATCAAAGGACTCATTGATGGATTCAAGGCATGTATTTTAATGGGTGTTTCCAAGAAAAGCCCTTTGTGTGAGAGAGGTGTGGATGATGGTTCTGTCCCTTGGTACGTCCTGTGGGAATTTGAGAGCACATCAATTTAACAGTTCTGATGTAGCCACTGCTCTAGTGTATTTCCTTATTTGACTCTAAAATTCCAGAGGTAAATTCAGATGTACTGTTGACTAAAAAAATTGAAAAGGGTATCTGCACAAGCAGGGATCAGGACTTCCACCATCCTTCTAATACAGAAGGATGCATAAATGAATGTTATTAATAAATAAAGGTTGCATAAATTAATGATTTAATGAAAGTTTTTGCTGTCACACACAGATTTCCCACATCCTCTGAGGGCACAGGCATGAGCCTATGGAAAGCTACTGGCTCTACTCTCTTCCAGCAGTATAGAGAAAACCTTCCCAGAGTGGCTGTTCTTCTCACTGTCTATGAAATGAAGAAATACTGTCATTCTCTGTCAAGTTTGAAATGAAATCTTTTTATCATCGATCAGGAAAGGATCCAAAACCTCCTGGCCATTTTACTCCTCCTGGCTTCTGATGGTGTATTTTCAAGGTCTCTGGATACATCCCAGTCTTTCCGTCCTCAGATCCAACATAGCACTTGGGTCCCTGTTACAATGAGGCAGGGATAAAGTCCAGGTGGAAGTTCTCCAAGCCCTGTTATGTTGTTTATGCAGGCTGTTGCTGAGAGGATTTGTAGCTAAATGCCACTTCTGTTCAAAAGAATCAAGGGGTTAACACTGGTATTAAAAATGTCGTTTTTAGGGGAAGTATGCCAGATAAATGCTTATCTGCTCCTTAAGCACTTCCCAGTGATTTTCTGCAAGAACTCTTCAGAGAGTAAAAAATAAAAATATCCTGGTACAATGTAGGAATTACATCGCAGACACTCTTCAGCCAGGGTGGTTGTAAACCTTCTGGCCTGAAGCTGTGAAAAGCAAGGAAGTCCCTGCCACCACCTATGGATAAACAGAAGGAAGGACAGATTCTGAATTTTCTTTCTACCTACAAATCCTCCAAGCAACATTTTGAGAAGCTAACAACTTGTTATGTAAGCATGGAAATAGTGGTGAATCTGAAGTAAAGAGGGTGAGAGACTTGGGCAGAAAAGATGGTTTAATCCCTTTCACTGAGTATTTCACAGAAATATGCAATAGCCATATTTTTTCTTGAAGAGAGTTCTCATGTGGCTCTTTACCGAAGCTAGAGATGGCAGCTAAATTGAAGCCAGGGATTTCAGATGAGGTCTCTCTCACAGCAGAGTCCCAGGAGAAAAAAATTAATTGTGTATCTGATTTATGGATGCAGCAGAAGCTGAACTTTTCAGAATACAGCAGCTACTGTTTCCCGCAAGGGAAGCCACATCAGCATTCAACTGTACCAGAGGACTATGACTCTTTATTGCTTACTTACAATTTTATGTTCAATTAAGTACTTGTTTGAAGCCACTGTCCTGCTTTTCCCCGTGCAATATCTGTAGCCAGCACACCAAAACAAGATAGGGAATTTGGTCAGTTGTACCTGGAAATAAAAGGGGCTCCTTGCATGCCATAGGTCTCTGTACACATACCTGCTCCTCCCAGTTCCTAAGGTGCTTTTGCTACTGTAAATAAATTCAATAAAAAAATAAAAGGTGATGACAGGATGGTCTTGAGGGTTCTGTGACCTGCACCACAGCTATGATCCTCTAACAGTCAATGGGAAAATATTTTCATTTGTTGCAGAGCCCAGAACAACCCTCCAACCCTCCTGGTCACATGTGTGTGTTCCCCGTGTCTTCTCTGCATCCCTCATGATGCCTTAAGTTTTAGCTTTTATATTTTCCAGATTCTGTATTGCCTTGATGTGTAACTCTAAACTTCACATTAAATGTTAGTAAGTTCTCTTCACAGGGTAGTTAGACAAAAGAATCCTTTTCCAGTCCCAAGGAAAACCGTTTCAGCCTCATGCCCAAAAAGTGTAAACAACAGGGAATTGAGGAGAGCAATCTGGGAGAATAAGACTTCATAACCTGCAGCTATAATTAGATTAACCCTAATATGTAAATAGACCAAAACTTACAAAAGAGTGAAAACTCATGACTGCATCCATCTTGGGTTCATCTTGGGCAGAGCCCTGGCCAGGCTCTTGTACTGACCAAGGCGTACACTTTTAAGACCTTTTAATAAATACCCACTTTATTCCTTTAACTCTGTCTAGTTTCTGAGATCAGCCTCTCAAGGCATCACTCAGGGGTCACAGAGTACAACCACAACAGTCCAGCTCATCAAGCAGTTGTGTGCCACAAGACTCCTGAAGAGGAATAGAAACTGCATTGCTTCTCAAGAGCCAAAAACTACCACTCTGAAGTTCAGTCCAAGTAAAGTCCTACTAGAAGTGGTTGAGTCACCATTCTGGAAATGTTTAAGAAACAAGTAGACATGGCACTTTGTGACATGGTTTAGTGGCATAGCAGTGTTTGGTAAAAGGTTGGACTGGATGATCTTGAAGGACTTTTCCAACTTTAATGATCCTATGATTCTGTGACTCTAAACTACGCATTCCTTGGAGTAAGCCTTGTGCCACAGAGACATGTTTGCAATAAGAAATGGACACTTTGCCATATGACCTGATGTGAGCATCCCTTGTCATTTGACAAAGTGGAAAAGAGGAATCAACAGGACACATGTTGAAAGAGCACTTGTCAACCTCTGGTTTGTATGAACAGACTTGGAATAGATAAACTTCTGTCTTCAAATAGCCTAAAATGTTACTCCCTCACTCATGAAGTTGTGGTGTAGAAGTCAGAGTCACAGTTTTGATGGAGGGAAAGTGTTGTCTTCTCAAGACTGCCTGGACTTTTAGGTAGAGTTTTGTGCTAGAAGGGCCTGTGAATTTTCACAGATACCTTCACTTTTTGAACAAAGTATTTGTCACAGCTGAGATCACTTGCTTTCTGCAATAACAAGAACAAGAAATCATGGCTGGAGACAAACCATAAATGATGTTTTGCTTAACTGCCTGCCCACTCCTGTAACCTCCATTAACCTAAATCTCCTTTGAGGACAACTGGATTTATCAGTCTGTTGTGATCTTACTTTCATTATAGTATCAGATGCCTGGCTGCTTTCCTGCCATGCCTAGATGAGTCTTGACCCTGCCTGATCCCAAACTGAAGCACAGATTTTGCATAGATGAACTACAATAATCTATCATATCCACCTTGGAAAACATAATTTCATTAACCTTTGGCAGGATACTGTTCATCAGTAGTTCTGTACTGCAGGCAGCACTGGAGAGTAAAATGCAGAGACATTTAAAGGCAAGGACAGCTGAAGGCCCACTTAGATGAAGGTGATGTTATTTCCTCTTCATATATCTTGCTATGCAAAACTGATTGTCAGGATTTTCTGATGAGCCGAAGAAAATGAGTTATGTTTCCTAACAAGGCAACTCAGCCTAATGCAAGCTGGAATACGCTTTGCTCTACGGAGATTCTCTCTCTCCTCAAAACCAGAATTTAAAACAGCAACCTGACTTCTAGATAAGAAAAGACTTTTTAAATGCAACTGAAGATGTTGCAGTTCATGGAGGTGTACAAGTTCTTCTTTCTTTTTTCTTAACTACAGAATGACTTGGTGGTAACATACACATAAATATTTTTTTACTTCTATGAGTCTTATTTATCTGAAAATGCAAAGACACTTTCTCAAATCAGTTTACTGTTCTTAATACCTGGAAATTTCTTTGACTATTTTTTCTTTTTGAAATTTTTGTCTCATGGTTTTTATAAGAACTCTTAGAATTTTTAAGGTTATTGAAAGTGTTTTATGCTGAAGGGAGACAAAAGATAAAATCCTCCAAAATGCTCATGAGAGGAAACAGATGAATTTGTGTTGCTCAGTCAAAGCTTTTTGTTTTGATTGTTTGAACAAGCTCATTTTGATTTTTAGATTTTGGGCTTTTTTAGTTTTTGTTACTTGGCACACTTTTAAACTGATAAGCAATTTAAGAGAAAAACCTCTTTTTAAAATTTTATTTCAAAGTATATATGCAGAGTGTTTGGAGAGTTTAAAGCTTTTAAAATGTTTGGTGTTCAGCATGTTATAGAATATTGTTCTATGTGCTCATAGAAAACAGCACTTTCTTATGAACAGTTTTGTTTTGATGAGTACCTCTTTCTGCGTGAAAAAAATTCTAATATTTAAAAGATATATGTTAACATAAAGTCTCTTTTTTTTTGTATATGCATTTTAAATTTACTTTGTAACTTTTTCTGACTTTTGAATTTGCATCAATCTTTTTGTAAACGCTTTGATCCACAAATTGATTGAGAAAAAAAATCCCTAAAGGGGAAAACTTTATTGATAAAAATATACTACATTTGAATTATTGTTCTGTTTTAAAATACTTTATTAATTTAAAATATTTTTTGTGCTTCAAAATATCTCTGGTAAGTAAATAAATCCACTGCCATAATAAGCAATTATGTTCATGAAAAATGGTAACGAGGAAAGAAAATGTGAAAAGAAATTAGAACAAATGACATTTGAAAAAAAAAACCTTTCGTTTGTTAATTGTACAAATAGCTCTTGGGAGCTTATTCATGGCTAAATATAGATTCCTGTAAATTAAAAAAAAAGAAATTAGAAGGTATAAAAGGTAACACCACAAAGAAACATATTTGTTTAACCTTTAAAAGTTTACTGCTTATCCAAGAGTAACAATTAAGGATATAAAATCTTATGTTGAAACCCACCATAAATAGTTACTTCGACTCACAGAATTAAGGGATTTTATAACCACAAGCAATACAATTTTACTGAGGATTTTCATCTCATCTTGCCTAGGGTAAGTTGGTCACATGATCAGGTGAACGGGATAAGAGAGCAAAACCAGGTGGGATTTTTTTACTGAAACTAAGGTGTTTCACAGAGTATAATATAAAGTTACTTTATTGCCTTTTCATTATATTCCAGTCATAATTCCATGGCTTCATACACTGGACAGTCATTCTCATGTAAGGCAACATCAGTACTGTGTGGCATCTGCTCCTCAAGAGACAAGTGGGAAGAAGAGGGAGATAAAAAATGTGGGAAGTCCTGTAGCTGTGCCTGGAGCCTACTAATGATGGTTAAATAGTAAGAGATTATAAAAAAATGAACAGACTGCAAGGATCTGATACTTATTGCATGAAATATTGTACTGGTCTAATTTTAGACTCAGGTAATGTAACTGCCTATACCTTTGGTGGTATCTAGGCTGTCTTCATGGTCAATAATAATAAGTACACCTATTTATGGCATATTTCACTGTAATTCTCTATTTTAGACATCTTCAAGATGGGATGAAATATTTTTTGGAGAGTGTTTCCTCTCCCTTTAGGGGAACTAAGGACAACTATCTCAGTTATAAAATTCTCTGGTTAGATTTATCCCATCCAAAGTAGAGGGTGATCCTTAACTTTTTGAAAACATCAAAATAAATTTGCACATTCATATGAAAATATTAATTTTTTACATTCCAAGCAATATTAGTGTATACATAGATTATTCATGCATCTTCCAGTGCTCTGAGCCATTCACTGGTGGCACTTGCTGACTTTTTGGTCAGATTAGCAAAATTTCCTTATCCTGATTGCTTTGATTTGTGCAGTGGGTGACAGGCTAAAGGAATCAGGGTGTGGTCTTGTGAGTGTGTGACTGTCCTCAGACTTGAATCTAAGTGCAATATGTGAGGTTATGAAAGAAACCATTCCTCATCTCAGTTACATTTTCCTGTCTGTGCTTTCTTGTTGATGGGAATAAATGAGATGAAGTGCTATCTTAAACTAGTGTCCATAATTTTTTTTCTTTTTTGTGTAAGTCAGGATAGATAATGATTTTCTTACATGAATCTACTACTAAAATTATTCTCAGTGTTCTTCATTTCTATCTCCATTACAAATGAACAAAGAAAGATGGAGATGGAGCAAAAAAATCCAAGAGAGTACAAATTACACTGGGCAAACAAAGAATCTGGGTGTAACTGCAGGGAAAAAGAAGAGTTAAGAAGAAAAAGAAAGGAAACAAGGAAGAGATTTCACTCAAAATTTTGCTGAATGTGTAATATCCCTTTAAGAGCTAGAAGCAGAACTGTACAACTGATATCTGTATAATATATTAAAGAAATAGGCATTAAGCCTCCATAAAATTCCTACCCATCTGGAGACAACTGTAATTAAGGGTGACCTCTTTTCTTTAGCTGTTACGTCTCACGGCTTCTTTACCCTTTGTTTTTCCAAATGTGTTTACATATATTGTGTCTCCTAATTTGTGAAACAGAGCACAGCAGAGAACAGAGTCTCATGGAGTGCACTGATGTTTGAATAATAATATAAATAATATATGCAAATCAGACCTGCTCAGAGTGGTTTTTCCCCCTACAGGGGGAAGCAAAGAGCTTCTGTTCTTGCTCTCCTTTGGGCTTGCACATACTCTGCTTCCCATCATTTTGGGCGCTCCCTTGTCATCTTCATCTTCCTTTTCTCCATGTTTGGCTGCTGACCATTATAGACTGTTTTTGTATTTAACTCTTTCAGACATATGTTTGCATGTTTTCCTGTTAATGTTTAGCAGAATTTGTCTTCTATAAATAAAATGGGTGACTTTTTCACTGAAAAGTAGATCTGCTTGAGACTTTAGGCCATCAGCTGATCATATCTCCAGTGTATGGCTGGGAGATAGCAAAGCTTGCAAATAACAAAACATTATCAGCAACTATCTTCCTACGTGGGTGTCTTTGTTGGACCTGGTATAACATATAAACCTTCTGTTTCTTAACATTCACCTATGCGTATGTGTACATTATAAACACCATGTGCACATGATAATGTATGCCTAGTCATTAACTAAAGCACTAATTTCTTTTTTATACAGCATCCATATACTAAATCATTAAAAAATCAGGCAATTTTGAGCAGTGAAAAAATGCCACAAAAACCTTCTCAGCTCCTATTATTAGTCTAAAATCCCAAAAGTAGCAACTTAAAAAACTGATAAGTAGCTTTTATTCTTTATGTAATCCCCAGGCCTTTATTATTAGCATCGGTATTGCCACCTACCTTTACAGTCCCTTTCTTTCACAAAGGAATTAGAATGACTAATTTCTCTATACTCCCTTGTGAAGCTTAAACTCTATTTTCCATTTCCAACCGCTCTATTTTTTCACAAAACCTTTCTAAACCTTTTTTTCAAAGTACAGGGAAGCTTAAAAAAGCCAGAAGCTATCACAGACGTTTGGACTGTTTGCTGCAGTCTCTGGTTCTGTAGCAACTTAATGCTGTCCTTCATTTCTAGGAGAGTAAACAAAATACTGCATTGCAGCAAATCTAATTTAAAGAGACACAATAGGGCAGAGGTCTGGATAAGTAAGGCTCAGTTTTGTTTACCTCCTAGCAAAATATTAAAAGAAAATAGTGACCCAGAGAGAAGCAGCCTATTTGTTCTTTATTCTATTTTTCAGTAATCAAGACTTAAACAGAGCCTGGTAGACACGTTGTATTTCAACAGAGGAAGTCAGCAATATCCATTGTTGGAGGAATGCTGACATTTCACATTGCTATAGTGAATACGTCAGGTATGAAAAACAGACATATAAATTAATAAGATAGTGATTTGTAACTGATGTTTAGAGATTATTTTCTCAAAAAATCAGACTACTTTAATAGCTAAAAAGTGAACAATATTTTCCACTGTGAACAAGAGCACTGGAAGTTAGGTAGTAGCTATCATACCAGAACTCCAGATGAATGTACAGATAATACTTTAAAATTGAGGTGTTTAGTGTGTTTTATGTAGAATTCAGGGGCAGAATGCACATTACCAGGGGAGTGAAAACACACCAAAAAATAAGTTTAATGAGAATTATTTCTGCCTCAAACTTGCAACTGTTGAGGTCCAGAGGACAGGGGCATAATGTGGAATTACACAAGAGTCCATGTCACATGGATCTTGGCTCTATCTGATTTTCTGCTTTTTTTCTCAACACCAAAGTGCAGAAAATGTGTTTGGGACTGATGGCTTCTCTATAAAGGCAGCTGTTCTACTGCTGTAAGATATGGAGAACTCCCCACATGATTGAGATCCCCCCACAAGACCTGCTGCTGTTATTGGGTCACACAAGGCAAGGTTGCTTCTCCAGCACGGTCTCCAGAAAACAAAGCTTGGAGTAACAGAGCCATTAGAGTCCCTGGTGGTTAAATCAGCAGCAATGAGTTTTCTTTCATCTCCCAGCCTTTCTGCTTCTGTTAATCTCACCTGTTTCCCCCAGAAGCAGTTGCAGACACCAGTGTCCAATCTACATCCTCAAAATGCCTGATTAGATGTGAGCTGCTGCTGATTTGAGATCTGTTCTGCTACTTATTTGAAATCTGTCAGTGGTTTTAGCTCTCAGGCTGGAAGTTTAATATCTTGTATGGACCTGTTCTGTCCAATAGCCAGTGACCTGTTCTGAAACCTGTCTCTCTCATTTCCTCCCCAGTTCACACAGCAAATACATAAACGAACAGGGATAGTCTCCATTTACACTCTACTGCACTCAGACCCTCACCACAGATGCACTGCTGGATGAATCCAATGTACACATTTGGGTGAGACCCCTTTCCTTGTCAGTACAAGGCATCAGGGCAAGGGCAGTCAGTCAGATCCCACCCTTGTCCATAGTCTTGCAGGTTGAATAGTCTGAGTACTTTTGCAGTAACACAAAAAATGAACTGATGCTTCTTAAATGGAAGTTGAACATAGCGTACTTGAAATAGAAGGGGCATTTACTCACAGGACTTTCAGTTTACATACCATGAACCTCTTTTTGTGCACAGCTTAGTCCATATGACTTTATATATCAATTTCTTACAGGTGAACACTTGATGTGATTGCTTTAAAGGTTTTCTATCCCTTTTGGAGGACAGATCTGCTGAGGGCTGAACCCCCCCTTCCCATGGAAGGAGGTTGAGAGCAAGATGGAAGTTGCCCACTTGATTATCTTTTCACGTGGCAGTTATGTTTCTTGACATTCATGCTGTGCTTTGCACAGCTGATGAAGGATTTAATCTAAATCCTGATCTGTAAATACAGCCTACACACTGTACTGGCAGCTATGTTGGTGTTTTGGTGGGGACTAAATAGAATTCTCTTTGCTGTTAGTAAGTTGAATACCAGCCTTTCAAGAAGCCCAAATGTAAAAATAATTAAATTCCTTTATGTAACAGAGGTTTATGAGACTACAAGGAAAGCTGCCCAAAATGCAGACCAGAGTGGGAGTTAAGCCAAGTGTTGTCTCTGGAGGCTGAAGCCAAATGAGTGTTTATTTTTTTCAGCCCATAACACTTCTACAACATATTTGCTTTAAATTGAAGGACATAAAGTAATGTTTATATGTCGCATCACTACTTTGGCTGGTGAGAGGCTCCTCCTCCCCCAGGAAGCAGATGGGGCTGCTAAAGGTAATGTCAAACCTGTGGGTATCAGGTACCAGCATGAAATCAGTCTGATTATTGTTTATATATCTCTCACATCAACCTAGCTTTCTTGTTTCCTCACAGAGCACAGGAGCTTCTTATGCACTTGTAGTCAGACACACACATTCTTTCTTTTCTGCAAAAAATCATATCCTGGCATGATTCCTGTGATGTACTCTGGACTTTGCTTTTCTATTGACACAAATAGAACTTCAGTGTGAACAAATGGACAAAAATTATTAAAACTTTCAAATATTACTCTCTTGAAATCATGTGTAAACTTTTGCAACAGCACAATGATATGGCCAAACAAAAGCTTTCAATAGCAAAATGAAAGTCATTTGCACAGAAATGTATAAATAGGAAGCAGTAAAAAGAACAAAATTTCTAATTGTTTACTCTTATGATAAGAAAGGATCTGCCTCTAAAAAGGGGCAACTTGGAGCTTGAGGCCACTAACAATCAATTTGTACTTAGAAATATCTTGATGCTTTCTGCTAGAGTGAGAACTGCTTTCTTGGTTTTATGCTTGCTTTTGACAGTCTTAACTGAGCTTTCATGTACTGAACTTACTCACAGGAGTTGTTACATTTTGATGTAATTCTTGTTACAGATGATTTAAAAAGCTTTTTAACATGCCTTGTAAATTGCAAATGATAAAGATATTTTTAAATTCAGAGTAAAGGAGGAAAGGAAATTGGTTGAATGGAAATGATAAAATGACTTAGCTATGTGAGGTTCTAATAATTTCTTTCATGATAAGGTGTAACAGTGGCAGGATTACTGTATTTGCTGGTACCCCCGTGGCAGGGAGGAATGATTAATTTGACTCCATTTTTTCAGAAGGCTAATTCATTACTTTATAATACTATCTTATATTAAAGAATACTATACTATACTAAAGAATACAGAAAGGATACTTACTAAATGCTAAAAAAAAGTAATGAAAACTCATGACCCTTTCCAGAGTCGCAACACAGTTTGGAACCAATTGGCCAGTGGGTCAAAACAACTCACACCAGAATCCAATGGAACAATCGCCTGTGGGTAAACAATCTCCTAACACATTCCACATGTGAGCACTACACAGGAGAAGCAAATGAGATAAGAATTGTTTTTCTTTTCTCTGAGGCTTCTCAGCTTCCCAGGAAAAAAATCCTGGGTGAAGGAATTTTTCCAGAGAATGTGAATGCCACACAGGATTTGTAATGAAAAGTTTCTTTTTATTGTTGCATTTTTATCTCTCTTTATTTTTCCTTTTGTTTTGTCTTGTCTTATGAATGCTTCAAAATTGTATGTATTTGTGCAGGGAGGAAGAGATAACATATCACGAGAGAAGCTGGAGCTCAAGAGTCAGTGAAAGCCCAATGATGAGGATGCTGTCTTGGGACTAAGAGAACCCAGAGGCAATTCATTTTTCTGCAAAAAATTCAGTGTACTGTGACTTTGAACCAGACATTTCAGGCTATGTTAATAAAATAATTTTTGTTGCAAATTATTATTGCTTAAATCCAGAATACTGTCTTCAAAATCCCCTTTCTGTCAAACTGCAGAGCTACCTCAATTTTCTTGGTGCCTGCAAATTATATTAGTAAATTCCAAAGGCATTCACTTTTCCTCTGCCTTCACAGCTGATCCACACTGCTGAATATTGAAATAATCTTTGAGCCAGATGGTGAGCTGCAGACAGATTCTTCAGTCTGATGGTTTCAGCGCTCAGCTGAGATGTAAATAGACCTTGATTTTAGCCTTCATAGTCATGGGTTTATTATTTACAGGAACTAGAACAACTTCAATAGCAAACTGAGGGAGTTACTCTTCATCACCAATAAGATTTCATGGTCTGAAGCAAGGAAAAGTCATGTGGGACATGATGAAGAGAGATTTAAAGTGTTTTCACACTTTCACCCAGCTGGTATAGAAGTAATGTGCTTGTCATGAGAACTGAAGGGAACAGAGAGAGGGTGTTCTGTGATGTGTCTGCAGAGGGGACAAATCGATCTCTGACAGTTCCAGTTTCACCTCCCAGCTAAAAAGGGATGGGGTTGGCCCAGGAAGCCAAGTTTTTTGGATGGATGATATTGGGCAACTCAACCCCTTTTCCTCACTCTAGGAAATCATAGGCTTTGTAAGTGTCACACTAAGATACTCCCAGTTTCTCACTGTGAGGTAATTGGGGGTTATTTTTAACAAGCACATCTATGGGTTTGGTATAAATTTATGTCAGATCTTGACTCTGCTATGTATATGACTTGTTATGCTCCAGTGACAGTAAAAGCAAGCCTTGCTACCCCTTGTACTGGGAAACAACCTACCTAAACCAGGGATGGGGAGTCCAAAGCATGGCTGAATAATTAGAAGTTTGATATTTCAATGCCAAGTATACGCTCTTAGATCCCTGTTTATTCACCTGAGAAATGTGAGTGGTTACAATCCTCCAAAGGATGCTGTGACCAAGTACTTTAATGGTTGTGAGACACTCTCGAATTAGGGCAATGTGAACATGTGAGCATATTCAGAATAGAAATGCTACTGAGTCAGGACATTGTTTTTTTCTTATTTTGCAGAGAGATTCTTATATTATTAGAGAGATATTTATCACTATTATTCTACTAGATAGAATATTCTATCTATTCTATATATTATACTAGTAGATATTTATTCTACTATTTTTTCTTGGATAAAACATGCATTAAAATATAGAAGATGGTTACATCTTGAATTTGAAAGCATAAAATTTACTTGAAGCGAAAAATAGTTAAGGTAATGTGGTTCAGAAAGTCTGGTTAGACTACAGAGTTGGTAAGAAATTGTTTTACTCTCAATATGCTTTTGAAGTTAACCATTTGAGGCTGAAAGATCTTACAACGACATTCTAAACCTTGAAATTCAGCTTTTTACTCCTTTTAAACTGATCTATCATGAAATAATCATTGAGTGGGATATTCAAAGAATTTTTGACAGTTATTTTTAAATGAGAAGTTTTGTGCTGTCTCTGGTCTAGGATGGATTTTAAACTTTTATTTGTATTTTTTAAGGTGAAATTGTAATAAAAGAACACAAAGCCTATTTGGTACTGACTAAAGCTACTCTGTTGTCTTACATGTTTGAGATATATATATGAGATTTCTGAGAACTCTAATCCTGATTTCCATGAGAGGAAAATTCTAAGTTTCCATTTTTTTACACAGGCAATTATACCACACAACTCATACTGTCATTGTTACTGTTTTCATAGTGTCTGGGAGCATCACAAGCCAGGGTATTCAAGATACAGGGAGCTGTCTCCACACAGTCTGTATCAATCTCAATATGCACATTTGCTGTTTCTCGTTGCCAGTTTCTTACTGGAATCTACACTAGTATGTCTGCATCTCAAAGAAATCAAAGAAAAAGGGACTGGAAGGGGTTCAGACAGCCCTTCTCGTTTCCTCTGTCCCAGTGAGCTGCTCCCTAATATGTTTGACTCACTGAGAGACAAGGGCACCTCTATCCTATCCCAAAGGGAATAAAGAACATTTAATAATTTTCCCCATTCTAGCAACATTTGACATATTTAGATCTCAGAATCTCAGAATGGTTGGGGTTGGAAGGGACCTCTGGAGACCATCTAGTCCAACCCACCTGCCAAGACAGATTCACTGAGAGCAGGTTGCACAGGGTTGTGTCCAGCTGGATCTTGAATATCTCTAGAGATGGAGATTCTATAACCTCATTGGGCAGACTTTCACCTCCTTTCCTATTAATTTGATTTTTGTACTGTAATATTTCAGGATTTCTTCTCACTTTTGCTTCTTTTTTTTTTCAGGATACTCCTCTGCCTGATTAGTTTTTTCCCCACTGTATACCTTCATATTGTTCAACATTCTTCTGTTATTTTGTTCAATTGCCTTGAGTTAAACCATACATTTATTTTACATTTTTCATCTTAGTAAGATAGTTTTGAAATGTAATCCTGCCTTCCAAAGTGGTAACCCTCTCTCCAAACCCAAAACTTCAATATCAGGAGGCTCACTAAGTCAAATACTATGCAGCACTGGATCTAGGACTGTTCTATCCCTCTTGCCTCCTTCTTCCATTTTGTCAATAAACAAATGATATCTTCTTGTTAAGTAGCATTTTCAAGCCAGCTGCATATTGACCTTAGAGCTGTCTTACCCACACTCCAGTGCTTTTGTTCTCTTATGCAAATGTCGTGTCAGACAGTGTCAAAAGCCTTATTAAAGTCATGATATGTGACATCCTCTGCTCTTCTCCCATTCATGAGGCCTCTTACACTGTCATAGAAAGAAATTAGGTTGTTTTGACACGGTTTGTTCCTGACAATTTCATGTTAGCTTTTAGCAGATCCTTACAAACAGACTGTTTGATAACTCTGTAGAGTCATCTGGGCTGCACAAATTAACTTTAATCAAGGAGAGCAGAAAAAAGATTTTTAACAGAGATTGCCCATCCAGAAATTGGCTCACCAAATGGTGGCATTGCTTTGTGGCCCTAAACTTTACATTTCTTGTCACTCTGGGTAATAGATTTTGAAGGATTATAGGAAGGGTACAAATTGAGGCTGTCCCTGTGTTTTTATCTGCTTTATCACATCACTTTGAGCACCTCAGAAAAACAGGTGACACAGAGATAAAAATGATTTCTGGACCACCTTAAGGATAACTAGAAAATGTGTGGTTTGCTGCTTGCTAAAAACTATGCATCTGAACTAGTCTAAACCATGTTCTTGTTATTTCTCCTCCTCTTCAACTCTTCTACATTCTTTGAAGGCAGGATCTTATTTACTATGTATTTGACAATTGTTTTCTCTGTTTTGTGTCTAGATACTCTTTTTTCATAGAGAACTGTCAGCATTAAGAACTCTAAACAGTTTTCAAAATTAAGAAGCTACTATTTGTGGGATTTATACATATATATATATATAATTTATATATATTTAGTATCTATTTATATATAAACATATTCTGAGCTCATTTTTAAAAAACTTTTAATGTTCTTCAATGATAGGGACTTCATATTTTTCAACTTGCTTTATTTTCTAGTTAAGTGCGTGTTGAAAGAACTATTTTCAAGTCCTGGAAGTTTACGGAAGATTCTGTGTGTGACTAAGTCATGAGATCTTGAAACTAGGTTGAGACACTACAATAAGAAATCGCTTTGCTCTTACCTGTGGCATCAATGTTCACAAAACATCTGAAAATTATAGATTTTAAGTCATTAAGGAAATAATACAAATTTTTGGCTAATGTATGCACAAAGGATTTTGGATGGCCTCCTTCCAAACACAAACTTCTGTTTTTGGGATGCAGAGAACAGATGAAAAAACACGAGGAAAATATTTATTTCATGCATATTTCAAGGGATATTTAGTGTCTTTCCAAATACAAATGAGTATTTACAGCACCTAAAATCTGCTCAGAAGCTCATACTTCTAGCTCGTGAACTGGGAATGATGCCCAGTTATGATATTATAAACTGGAAACCTTCATCTCCTCCTTTCGTAACAGACTATATTTGACTCCTTTCTCTGATGTGAGGATGAGTGAGATATTGGACTTTGTCAAACAAAGTAGCAAAGAGAGAATAAATCTTGTGATGCAATTATTCCAGGGGGAGAAGCGAATCAAATAAATCAAGTAAATATGAAAGTTTTGGGCTGTGCATTGGTAAGGTCTTCTATTTTCAACAAACCAAGTGGAGAACACAGTAAATGCCCCTTAAAATCTCTCCTAAAAATGGAGATCCCTAAACTGACCATTCTTAAGATAAAGTAATCCATAGTCTAAAAGAGATTTGCTATTTTAGGAATGTTCTTTTGCTTCCCTTCCTAAAAAAACCCCAAAACCAATGAAGAAAAACCCAACCTAATTACCCTATAGTAAATCTCCACTGGTCTTGAAATATCTTTCCTCTCTCTCCTGCAGAAACAAACTTTTAGGCTTTTAACTGAACAGCATCAAGGCAATACTTGAAAATCTTGAAGTTCTCCATGTTTTGTTGAAAAAGTTAAAAATGTCTTTAATTTCATTATCCTTGTACCTTAGAACGTGATCCTGAAAAATCCCTGATGTGCTCTAATAATGTAAACTATTATGTTTACAAAGTTGTGTATTAAATTGTCAGATATATTACTATGCAATCCTTATGCAGGAATTTAATAAAATATGTCCCAATTAAACTCATATGTTTGAGGAAGAAATCCTGTCTCAAAACAAACACTGAAAAGGGACACAGGAGGACACTTTAGTTTGTGGATTACTAGATTTGCACTCAGTTCAATGGAAAATAGATTCATCTGAGTTCTTTTGGCAGAGGTTTGCAAATATGCTTTCTATCACTTATGGTAGTGAAGACAACTTCATTGTTTTAACAAAGGGGTCTGGCAATACAGTACATCAGATTTTATGAGCTTGGCCTTGCAATTTCAGAAACAACAAATGAGAAATGAGACTAAAAAGCATGAACTACCAGAACTCCATGTTCTCCTTGGCTCTGCAGCAGATGCTGAACCTGGCTGAACATTTACCTTTAGATACCTTCTGCTTAGACCTGGGGTGCCAGGTTAAATACATGATGCATGATCGTGGTGTTTCAGCTATGATTTAGGTACATCACCTACATGCCATTTTTTGTAGATTCAGTATGATTGATTTCCAAATCCAATTTCCAAAGCCAGATTGAACAGATTCTTTTTTTAATCAATTCTACTATGCTGAAAAAGGGCAACAACCCTTTCCAGAACCAAGAAAATTTCTGACAGATTTAATAGTGGCTGCTGGAGACAAAATAGCTAAATTTATCATTCATTGCAGAAGCCATTTCTTCAGACTTTACTAACAATTCAGGAAGTATGAAAGGTCAGGAAGCACTTTTGTGCTCAGAAAAGGGAGTAACAGATTGCACTGCAAAGCCAGGCAAACTGGGACGCTCAGTCTTTTTATGCCCTTGAACTGGGACAGTGTGTTTCAGCTAAGGATTTGTCATCACTGGTGATCCACAGGTTTTCTATTGTATGAAATCTCCATTTCAGAAAGATATTGGAATAAAAGTTTTGGTTTGTTTTATATTGGAAAAAATAGGAGCAGTCAAACTGCATTAAAAGTGTAGGTAACAAACAGATAAAATACTCTAATGATTACATTAGGGATCCACTGATCACAACCTTATGGAATTTTAATATATGTGGGATTTAAACTGGTTAACAGCTTGTTTGCACTATTCTATAACAATATTATAGCATTTAATGGTACATATCTTCTATTCTGTGAAGAAACTCCTATTACATATAACACTAATGTGTGTAACAAATTGAGTCACACATAATTATTTAACAAACTGCAAAATTGTCATTAAAAAAAGGAGATGTGTATATATAAAACACTGGGAGAATGAGGTAGGAGACTGAAGGTAGGCTACCTGAAAATGCTCTGTCAATAATTTCTACCACTTTAAATTATTTTTATAATTTCTAAAACAAAAAATATTTTTGTAACTGTGAAGGATTATGCAGATGGAAAGGAATTTTATGTTCTATTTTCTCAGAAAGCTGGAACTCCATTTATTATAAACATATTGGGTAGACTCGAGCCACCCAAACCCAAAAGGCAATCTTTATTACCCAGGAACCAGAAATATGTTGAATTCTTGTAGCGATGTAAAGAAGCAAAGCAGGGCTGGTGGTGAAAGCAAAGTGGTGCCATACTGAAAACTAGAGGAGGTCTGTGAAGTGAATGTTTTATAACATATTGTGCACACAGAACCTCTGCCAAGAGGTTGCCATCTTGGCTGAACACAGCGTGGGAGAAGGATTGTGCCAAAACCCAGGTGGGACATTCTGGGACAAGTGTAATTTGCAAAAGTTGCTGTGAAAAGGGCAACACGGTCTCCCTCGTGCACAGGAAGGATGGAGAGGAGTATTGTGAATCATCTTCAGCACATTCATCTTCATAATTCCTTGCAGGAGCTGTCAAACTATGTTTCTGACAGCTCGTGGGATAAAGCTGGCATAAAAATTGTTCGACGGGACTGCTTGTATTTCCCTGGGGACAGGGGATCTCAGCCCAGGGACAGAGACAGGGGTAGCCTTTGTGCTTGCAGACTTGCAGTCTGAGAGCTGGAGTTGAGACACTAACACAGCTCTGAAACAAGTTTAGGAAAAAAATTAGATTGACAAAACTGCGTGGAAGAGAGGCTTGAGAAGAAAAAGAGGCTTGGTCACTGGTTCTGGAGGAACTAAAAGCTCTGTTCTTATCAGCTCTCTCCATCCTATCAAGTTGAAAACTCTCAGTCATTCCCTGAATTCCAGGAGGCTGCTAGCAAAGAGGGTGAGAGGAATTCACTGCTGACAGCATGCAAGCTGTGGAGCCCTGTGAAGTATAAAAATGTGAACAAAGACTAAAGGTTTTTTCATGAGACCTTTTTTTTTTTTGCAATAGAACTGTTCCCTTAGGAAGAACAGTGAGATCTTGCTACTTATCACATGTGTTAGAAGTGATAAAAGAAAATGAAAAATATGAGAAAACACAGATCTTTCAGGCTTTTAGTTAGGAAATGAAAACTAGAATTTTTTGTGGTGGTACCTTTTCTTCCAGGATTTATTCTTTCTAATATTTATAGGCCACTAGACAAAATTGTTTTCTTAGAGCATAAAAACTAAGATGAATCTACCTATATTGGGCTGAACAAGTTTAGTTGCAGTACTTCTGTGCCAAAAAGACTTTTCCTCCTGGACATTTCTCATGCAAAAACAGTACAAAGTTTACATTGTTACTATGTAACTTAACTACTTAACAGCAAATACCAGCAGAAAATCTCTAGGAAGGTTTTGTAAACTACAGCTTTATGCCCTATTAAGCCTTCACACTCAGGTCCTTTGACTTTTTTTAATAGAATTTAAAAAGAACAGAAGTGGCCCAAATTCTTTCATCACCTCCTTCTGGATTGGGACTGACAGGATTCCTAACAAAACTGGACTTGTCACTTTGTGACTTTTTTTCACTCTTTTTAAATGAGCTCAGAGGTCTTTTAAGAGGGATAAAAAAGATGGGAGAAAGATAATAAAACTGCAGATACGATATATATCTATAAACCATTTTTCAACATTAAAGGAAGAGACATCCCTTTCAATAGGTTATTTATGGGTTTGCTTTTCATGCTGAAGAAAAATAGACCTCTTCTTTTCTAAGCTGGTGTCTGGGGGAGGGAAACCAAGTTGCAGTTATTTATTTGTGTCTTTGTTGTGATGGGAAAGCATCTTTTGTTCCAAGCACAAGCCCTTCCTCAGTCTCCAGAAGAATTCAAAGTTAATTTTTTTTCTGAAAAACCAGAATTCATCAGGCAGGAGGAGGCAGGAGGGGTTATAGTGTTTGCTGCAAAATAGTGTATGTTCAATGTACATTTAGCTATAGCTTAGGACTATAGCAACAAATTGCAATTTTATATAGGAAAAGAAACAGGCTAACTGTTCTCAGCATCTCCAGGGACTCTGAATAGAAAAGCAGAGAAGAAGCTCTGGCAGCAGCACCCTTGAGGCCATTTTCACAGGGGTCCTGGAGGAAATCTGTCTGAAAGCCTTCCTGGGACCATCAGAGCAGGCAGCGACTGTGAGCGCTTGGAATTGCCTTTGTTCTTTCAGCTTCTCTTCTCCATTCTCTATCTGCCTTTTCTGCTCTCCTTTGAAAGGACAGGAGGGAAGTGCTTTTGTCCACTTCTTGGCCTTATGTATTATGGGGGGATACCCTACTGGCAACTGTCCTCTGGATTGTAGAGACATAACTATAGTTTTGGTGGAGGTTCTTTTCAAGGTCAGCTGTATCAAGGACATTTGAGACTCTGAAAATATCAAGCTCAGAGCAGCAACCACCAAGAGCTGTGACTGCTGGCAAGTGAAGGACAGTATTTCTGCTTACAAGTGCGTTGCAGGGTTTTACAAAAAACTTGTGGTTTGTGGCAGCACTGGGACAAAGAAAGCTAAGAAGCTACAAGGTGTTTGACTTCTGTATGATGAAATCTATCTGCTCAAAGTGTGATGAAATGTAACTGTGGGCGTGCACGGCACAGTTCTTGGAGCACACCGTGACACATACCACCGAGGGGATGTCATTCCTTTTGCTTTGGGCAGTGGGTGGAACAAGAGGAAAATTCAGCATCTCACTTGTGACTTTAGTAATTCTTAGGGGGCATAATTTCAGTTCTAAAAACTCCTTCCTGACCAAACAGGCAAAAGCAGCCAGGGTCAGCAAGACCTCTTCTGAGCAGATTGACTCTGGCAGTGGCAGGGAGCCTGTGCTGCCATCACTCCTCATGGATGTGCTCCCAAATGCTGACCTGGCTTCAACAGCTGGTTCAGAAGAGAGGGCAGCCCTGGAATTTGTGAAAGGATGCTCAATAATACCTGCAACTTGCTTTTATGTTTTATGATAATGGATATACATGGCTCTGACACAATGCCTATATGGGATAGGGACAGTGGTTAAAATGTCTTCCAACACTTGCTTTTCAAGATTTGGACACTAATACTAGATTAGGTAGTGTCAAGGAGGGTTTTTGGTACCTTTTCAACTCTGCAAGGAACCACTGCATTCTTGGAACTTATTGCCATATTTCTTCACTTACTCCAGATCAGATCATTTATACTTACAAATTCTGCTATTTAGCTTATTGATGATTGTGTCTGTTACTGATGATGAAATTGATTTGTGGAAGTGTTTGGCTCAAGGCAAAATAAATTAACATAAAGAAAATAGGTCTTATTTCTGGAAATTTCTTTACTGATGATTATTTTCCGTAAGTCTGCTGTTTCTTCACTCATTTAGAAATACATCATAAAACCTCATATTTCCATAATTTTTGCAGTTTTTGTCTGGCAGAGAGACACAGAGACAGAATTATTGAATTCTAGACTCCAAAGAAGCATCAGCCAGAGTGACATCTGTGTGGAAAGAGTCACACAGTGCTAAATCTTGGGGTGTTGCTTATAAACTATTCATTAATAAAAGTATTCTCAGTCAAATTTCTGAGACAGAACACCATCAAATTTCTGAGTAAAACAGATATGTGATATATGCAAATGTAGAAGCACATATTCTTCATGAATAGCTTTTAAACAAAAAAACTCTCTCTGGAAATTTGCCAGTGTACCTTATGCAAATTTTCTCACATTTTTGCTGCTAATGTATAATGCAAACATTTTCACCCTCTTTTTAGTGCGTATTTATTAATACTTCTCCCTTAATTTTCTCAAAGAGATGACTAATATTTCTCCACAGCTATGAACAGTTCAATCTTTCATAGTGGATTGGTTTCAGGACATGGCAAAATTCAGTCCCAGTCTATAGAGCAGGTATTTTTTTAGGCCCTGAGTTTTGTAATGGTCTGCAGTTAGTTACACAATAAGCTCTTGATGGAATGAAGAATTGCTTCAAAACATCATTTTCCCTGTGCAAGAGGCACCTCTTCAGCTAAAAATAAACACAGGCAGTTTCAAATAACCCCAAAATAACATTCTTCTTCCATTCCTTCCAAGCAGTGAAATTATCTAAGAGCATTCCAACAAAATCAGGTAGCTGTATCACATAATAGGGGCCTGGGAAGTAGTCAGATGCCACAGTGATAAGAGCTATGTAAGAATATAAATAGAATGTTATAGAGACTGCTCTAAAGCTCTGGAAGAAGTGTTCCCTAGCTTTATGGGATTTGAATATGGCAACATGCTGAACTAGTAAAAGGGCAGCCCTTTGTAAACTGTTTCATTGCACCTTCCAATCACCCAGGAAAATTAATGGAGAGGTTAGTAATGTAAAAATTATTCAACAAATGGTGATTAGTCAGAGCTGTGTGACTGATTAAACATGTCAAAATTAATAAAATGTATGCTTTACAACAGAAGAAAGAAATACCTTAAGAAACCTTAAAAAGAAAATCCCGTGGTCTCCAAAAAAGAAAAGTTCCTGGTCTAGAAATGAAAATTATAGATTTGAAAATGATAAAACTGAACTAGAACCAGCTTGCTGCTCTGCTACAACATCTGATATATATTGTGGTCTCCATGTTAGGTGCTGCATGCACACCAATCAGCTTTCCTGATCTTAAATACTGCTCCCACACAGATTCCCTCCCAGCTGGTTTATATCATGGCGGTATAATGACATAAACCAAATCTCACAGCTCCCCTTTCATGTGCAATGAACCCCCTTCCTAAATGTTCCCGTAAAGACACAAGGACATGACGTGTCTGCTGTTTCCTTGTCTGAAAATCCTTTTTCTGTTGTGTCCCAGATTGCAGCAGAGATCCAGCACAGCTCTCACAAATTTTGCTGTCATGTTCCTTGCCTGGCATGCACATGGGACCTCAAGGCTTTAATTAACTCATAGAATTAAAATTGATTGTGATGTCACCTTATTTCGTTCTGCTGTGCTCTCGTCCAAGATGAGCATGCCCCTGTAATTGGAAGTTAAAATCTTACACCAAAATGTCAGAGTAGGTGCACTGCACAGGTGGCAAGTAGATGTTTATTTTGCATTTCTCCTGAAAATAAACCTTAAAAATGGCTGCAATATTGAACTTAACCTATTCAATGAAGACACTATTTTACTTTCAATGTCTGATTACAATTTCAGTGTCAAAAACAGCAGACTGAAACGAAATACAATATTACTATGTGATACAATTCAGTTTATGAACATGTTTTATTCTATTTATTTTCTTCCACTTAAATTCCTTGAAAGTACTTAGATGATTACTTAAATAGTTTTCTGGTTTTTTGCCAAGCATCATATTAAGTCAGCTGCATCTCAGAAAATATGTGTATCAGATGGGAATTGTGCAGCAGCCTTCCCATGCATCGCTTTAGTATTTTTTCACATGAAGGTCTACTTAAATGACAGCTTGGATTTCCTCTATTTACTGTTTAAAGCAATTTGTCATTAAAATTCCATTTCCTTATGTGCTTCACTGCACAGAATGAATAAATGCTCTAAGGCATTTTCCTGTAGCCACATTGATTCAATTGATGTACAAGTACTTAAACATGGACATCCTACATCAATAAGTATCACAATATATTAATCATTTTTTTTAATCAAGTGATTCTTGATCTTACCTTATTGCAAATAAGGTGCTTCTTAAGAGACAGAAAGAGATAGAGGCTAATACAGACTGCAGGTATTTAAGATGCAATAATGATTAAAATAATAGGAGCCACTGGGAGTTCCATAAATAAATTTGATTCCTTTCCTCATTTGGTTAAATGCTGAAGAGACCTTTTCAAAAGGGGAAAACACAGAACAATTCCACACAGTCACTATTCAGAAATGCCTGCCAAAATCAGAGGTAAATTTTGACATTTTCCTTGGTTGAATTAGATTCACAAGA
>NW_005054318.1:3130051-3166618 GCF_000277835.1 Geospiza fortis
CTGTTTTGCCTTTCTTGCTCAGACATTTTTTACAAAAGTGGGAAGAGCAAAATTACTTCATTTTCTGTTTAGATGAGAAGGAGCCTTGTGCCTGCAGAAAGAAAAAAAAAAAAAAGGAGAGTGAGTGAAAAAAAAGGAAATTCTGAGCTTTTTAATAAGATGTCATCTGGTTGTTTTCAGAACAGTCAAATTTTGTCTTCCATAAGATTAATATTTTTTTTTGTCCATGATTTTTATGGGCTCTGTTGTTTCTAGAAATTTATGATCAATAGGCTGTGCTCCCAGTGGTTTTGTGTTCCTTTCTATATTTTCTTAAAGATCTTGTTGTTTTCCATTTTCTTTGCAGTGTCCTTGCATGACCTCCCAGAGAAAGGAAGATATATCCGTCTTTTAGATCTGCCTACTCGCAGTTGTGCTGTCAATGCACTTCTCAAGCTCCTCCAGCCGCAGTTTGATTTTTCCTTTCCTTGTGTTAGCTACTGAATTTTCATTTGCACTCTAGCTCTGCACAGCTTGAGTGACTTAGGTATTCTTTTCCCCTGTAAGCTTTTTTTCACCTGTGCCTACTTGTATTAATTACCAGTATTGTGTTTTCATGCTCCACTTACTTGATTTTTCCCCCAGAACCCTTAATCTTCTTTATTGTGCTATCCAATTTCTTCCTCCTGGCATTTGTTTGCACATTTTTCACAAGCTAAAGTACTAACTACAGAGTTATTTCTTTTTCTCCATCACACCTGATATGTTGCTGGTCTTTTTATTTTGTTTTTAAAATCTGTGTCCTTATGGACTGTCTTTTCCTATATTTGGTTTTATTAGGGATAACAAACAGACCACAATCTGCACTTCAGTCCTTAAAAAGCTGCTTACCATAAATAGTACATAATAACTGCTAGCAATAAAATTGTTACTTCCAGCCTCTTGAGACAGCTATTTCAGGTTTTTTTGCAGAACCCTATTTCTAAGATGTTTCAGATTTATGTGTTGGAGAACTACTGCCTCCCCTATCACCAAAATCCACATGCCAATGGAACATATTACTTCCTGGGTCCTCAGGTCTGGAACACTCTCGTAGTGAAGAATTTTTTCCTAATATCCAATGGAAACATACCCTCTTCAATATAAACCCGCCTTCTTCCAGTTTAAAGGCATTCTCCCTTGTCCTATCACTACATTCCTTATAAAAAGTCCCTCTTCAGCTTTCTTGTAGCACCTTTCAGTATGGTAAGGCCTCCCCAGAACCTTCTTTTCATCAGGCTGAACATCCCCAACACTCTCAGACTGTCTACAGAGAGAGGAGCCCTACAGGAGAGGTGTTCCATCCTCTGATCATCTTTGTGGTCTCTTCTAGACTTGTATCCAACAGGTCCATGTCTTTCTTGTGCTGGGAACCCCAGAGCTGGATGCAGCACTGCAGATGGGGTCTCAGAACAGAGGGGCAGAATCTCCTCCCTCGCCTGCTGCCCATGCTGCTTTGGATGCAGCCCCGGACATTTTTGGCTTTTTGGGCTGCAAGGGGCACATGGCTGGGTCATGTTGAGCTGCTCATCCACCGACACTTTCAAATCCCTCTGCCCAGAGCTGCTCCCAATCCATTCTCTGCCTAACCTTTCTCTGAGCTTGGGATTACCCCAAACCAGCTGCAGGACCTTGCACTTGTCCATGCTGAAATCCAGAACTTTTTCATGGGTCCAGTTCTCAAGCCTGTCAGGGCCCCTCTGGATGGCATCATTTCCCTCCAACGTGGTGATCACCCCACACAGCCTGGTGTCATTGGCAAACTGGCTGGGGCTGCAATCAATCTCACTGTCCTTGTCACTGACAAAAATATTAAACAGCACCTGTCCCAGTTACAACCCCTGAGGAACCCATTGGTCATTGGTGTCCTATTGGACATCAAGCCATTGACCTCAAATCTTTGAGCACATCCAGTTCCAGCCAATTCTTTATCTACCAAGTGTTTTATTTATCAGATCTATGTCTCTCCATTTTAGAGACAAAGATTTCATGCAGGACAGTGTCAAATGCTATAGAAGATGGAACTATCGTAAGTACATATTTTTATAATATCTCTGATTATAAAGAAACTGAATGTAGGCTAGAATAGAAAACTTCTAGGAAATTACCAGGGTATTACACAAACAATTTATTAAATATCACAAAGTTACTGCAAGGATAAACACAGCGATAGGTAATGACAGGATATTGCGGCACTTGATATCTCACTATGTCTCATTATCACTAAACCGGCCATAAAGAGAGAACAGGGATGGCTCTCCCAGGTGGCTCCAAAGCCGGCAGATGTGTTTTATTTAATAGGTTGGAAAAATAACTTTTGTTGCTCAGAGAATTAGGAAGGCAATAAGGAGGTTTTTGTCATTAGAGGTGAGCTATTTCTGTGTTACAGTGTCCAGTAAAGGCAAGGAAGAAAGTATTTGTCCATGCAAAGCAGAAGTACTTGGGTTTTGGCTGCAGGGCGTGTGTGCCAGTCATGGGAGACGGTGTGCTTCAAAGAATCATTAGAAAGGTTGTAACAGAAGGAGAGGGAGAACAGTAGACAGAGGTGAGGAAAAGAGACTGCAGTCATTTATCAGAGGAAATGTAAAGAGTGAAGCCATGGAGAGGAATTAGCAACATAACACCTTTCAAGACCAGAAATGTTGCTCAGTGCCTTAGATGCCTTCACCTTTATAATTCTAGGGCACTTATAGCTGCAGTTCTGTAGCCTGCCTTTGCCTTGAAGCCCTGCAGTGTTTCAGCCAGCTTCCCGGGGCAGAGATTGTCCCTTGTTGCTCTCATGATGTTACTTTCATGTTAATATTCTCAAGGTCTTACTCCTTCCAACCCTGACAGCATTGTTATGGTCAGGTCTCTTGAGAAACAAATTTCTCCCAGAATCAAACAATTATTTTCTCTGTCCTTTTCCTGTCCTTCCCTCCTAGCCTTTGAATTATGCTCTGGGGACCCAATAATACACAAGTGCATACCTTTTCCATGATGTAGTGTGCAGCAGCAGCCCAGGTGAAAGCATGCTCCAGCCAGCAATAACAGCAACAGAAACCAACAGCAGTAGGAGGATTGAGTGGATCCTGGTGAAAATTATAGGGTTCTATGGAAAAGGGTGGATGGGGTTTGCCTGTGTGCTGGAGAGGAGCCCATGAAAGATGCTTTTTGAGGATGACAATTGCTTCTCTTCCCAGATGGTCACTGAAGAGAGTTTTGGTTTTTTCTTGCTTTCTTTCTGTCTCCCTTAGTTTCTATTTTTTCTTGGAACCAACCTTCATAGAATTGCTGTAAGCTACCATCTAAATACCCTACAAATAAATATTTGTCCATGTGAGCCTGTCCCACAACACAAGGCCAACATATCCCTAAATCTTTTCAAAAGTACACAGCATTGCTGTATTTTTAAATACAAACCCCAGATGTTTCAAACTATCATTTAAAGTCTCTCTGAATAGGAACATCTTCTGGCAAGGTGAGCAAAAGGGTCTTTCAGTACTCCTTCAAATCTGAAACCTTTAGCAACCTTAGTTTGCATCTAGCTTTAATATCTGTATTGGATGGGTACAGACTTCTAGGAAACCTGAGACTGGGAATGGTGTGGAAGATGGATTCAGTGTAGGTAAACAATAGGAAAGGAAAGGTCTCTGAAGAAGCCAAAATCTAGCAGATGTAATTGCCGGTGAAACAAGATGCAGCATCACTAATGCAAATGCTTATGAATAAGGGGCAACCACCCGGAGAAAAGCTGCCTTCAGGAGGTTTTGCAGTTTCTGCTCAATAACCTGCTTGAGAAATGCAGAATATATGGCATGGAACTGGAGCTAGGTTGCCCCTGACATCTCAGATGAAACACTGGGAGCCTGTTAATGATGAGAGGTTGATGGCTGGATGATGAGAGGATGTGGAGCCCTGCCTACCTCTACCTGGAGACAACTCTCTGTGAAGTGGTGAGGGAAATAACAAGTCCTGGAAGGTTTCCCTTAACTTTTCTCTAATTGTATGTACTTTTCTTCCAGACTTGCATAGATCCTGTCTGAGGAGCATGTCCAGAGGTAGGTGCCCACAGGTATTAGAAGAGGCATGCCTGACTCTTGTACTTAGTAAGCCGATAGTTCCCTCAGGGAAGGAAAAGCCCCCAGATGGCAGCACTGGGTAGAGGAGGGGGAAATTTCTGGGAGCATCCAGCCACCTCCCATACAAGGGATACTGGCCTGGACAGCAGCTACTGCTGCTACTGATTCCAAGCCAGCCTACCACCCGTGTATTCCAGGGTGACATTTTGAAAGAGTAACTTATGGCCATTGGTCTGGCTGGCGTGAAGATGCCAAAAAGTGGCGGCCAGGTCTGTGTCCATGCTTGGATGGGAAGGCCAAGGTGCTTGACAAGGTGCAGCCTGCTTTGGGGCTGTTTAGCTTCTATATGAATTTCACCTTGTGCTTCCCTCCCCTGCTGCTATCTCAGGAACTGCTGACTTGCCAGTAGAATGAAACCAAGACCTGGCACATTTCTCATGCTTCTGCAGATCTTTTTTCATTCACAGCAATTAAAATATCTTCCATAACAAAACATTACTGTGTCACTTATTGAAATAATTCAGGTTTAGAGATTAATTCAACAACATAATTCGTTCTTTATTCAGCAATGAATAAACCACTATATATAAAGAAGCTTGTAAAAATTTCTTCTTTTTCAGCCATTTCTATGAGGAAGGCCAGACTTCCACTGCCTTACTGAAGAAGGAAAGATCAAATGGTCTTTCTGAAGCTCTTCCTACTTCCAATTTCTAATTCTCTTATTCAGCTCTCATGGGTTCAAAAGTAACCCCAGAGCTGAGGTCACGGTATATATTTTGAATTTTTATAATTTCTCCTAAAATCAAAGCTCTGTGCCTTGTTTTGGTAAGAGTCTCTTGCGATTCAAGAAAGTAGGTTGTTAAGAAAATAATGGGAAAATTTCCCCACTTTGGAACTTTGCAAACACTGTTTTATATTATTCACTTGAACCAAAATTACATTAAACTGCCAGTGTTGACAGAAGTCTCATAATTTTCTTTGTAAGAATAAGATATGAGGAAGAGAAAAAAAATATTTTGCATTATGCAGTTGAAGGGCAAAATGTGAAAAACCTGTCAGATGCTGAACAGTTTCATAAAATTATTGAATAACTGCTGAAAAACAGGTCTGAAAAACAAACGTGAATATGTGCAATCATGTAAGATAGAGATCCATAAAATCAAAATTAGGTATATATGCATTAGTTCCATCACATGAAAAGCAATTCTAGTAATAACATAAAGCAGAACCATCAAATTTCATTCCAATGACAGAAAATTATATATCAAGGCACGCTGTTTGCACTGGAGAAATAATGCATTTTATAGCAAAAATTTCAATTTTTAATGTTTTCTTCTCTTTAATAAAGTATGTGTCAGAGTATCTAAATGTGACTTTTCCTGGGCATCCCTCAGAATCCTTTCCCTGTTATGAATTCCAGCAGCAGTTGGTGAAAGCTGATAGTCCAATGCACCTTTTAGCTTTTTTACCAGCCAGCATGGTCATTCCCAATCTCTTTTTTGATACTGAGTTAAAGACCTGCTGTAGAAGAATGATAACTTTGTGTCTCATATCTGGGGCTTCCTGCTCATAATCTGACTTTCTGACATTATTGAGTCTCTGCTTCTGTCTGTGCAGCACCTGTACCACTGACAAATGGAGAAAAACTTGTACTGGCTCTAATGCTGGATTTATTCTTCCTAGGTGCATATGAAGCATAAGAATGGAAAGGACTGCCCATATTCAAAGAAAGAGCTCAAAATAAAATTTCAGGTGTTAATATGAACCTTGTTTATGTCAGTATCAGTGCTCTCATGACAATGAAATTCATGTGGAAGTGTACACAGCAGTGTTAATATAATAGACTTCAAAAAACTCAAAGTGTGTTTTCTCCTGTTTCTTCTATGAACAACTCCAGGCTTTATTTTTGATGCCAGTTCCACTCTATATGACCAGATGGGATTCTAGTTGTCATTTGTCAATACACTTGTGGATTTCTTAGCTACTTTAAAATGAGAAGTTGAGTGCTTAATTTAGTGCTTCTGTCTTCATGGGAGAGTTAATAAAGATAATTTTTACGTGACCCCTTTGAGGCTGACACTAGACTCATTGAATCATAGCACTGACACAGGATTTGAGGTGTGGCCTCACCTGTGTACAGGAGAACAATCACTGCTCTGGTCCTGCCGGCCACACAATTTCTGTGTGGATGCTTTTGGTCTTCCTGGCCACCTGGGCTCACTCTGGCTCATGTTCAGCAGCTGTTGACCAACCACCTGTGGTCCTTTTCCTCTTGGCCACTTTCCAGTGCCTCTTTCCCAGCCTGTAGCACTGCAGGGGTTGTTGTGATCCAAAGGCAGGACCCAACACTTGGCCTTGTTGGCCCTCATAAAATCCGTTTCAGCCTCAGTCCAGCCTGTTCAGACCCCTCTGCAGAGCCTTCCTGCCCTCCAGCAGGTTCAGCACTCCTGCCCAACTTTGTGTTGTCTCTGAAATGACTGAGACTGCACTTGATCTCCTCATCCAGATCATTGATAAAGACATTAAATAGGATTGGCCCCAACACTGATCCCAGGAGAACACTGCTGGTGAGCTACATCCAACTGGACATAACTCCACCCACCACCACCCTCTGGGCCTGGCCATCCAAACAGTTTTCAACCCGGTAGAGTGCACCAGTCCAAGCCATGGGCTGACAGCTTCTCCAAGGGAATTCTATGGAACACAGTATCAGAGGCTTTACTGAAGTCTGTGTAGAGGTAAGTCCTTGGCAGGTAAGGCAGGTAGGATGATAAAATTCATACGTGCTGCTCAAGATCAGAGCCTCTGAAAGAATCAGTTTTGCATTCTGCATTCTTAAACCTCTGACTTAAGCCAACTGACAAATGTGTTTATCCAGA
Source organism: Geospiza fortis (assembly GCF_000277835.1). Classification (NCBI taxonomy): domain Eukaryota; kingdom Metazoa; phylum Chordata; class Aves; order Passeriformes; family Thraupidae; genus Geospiza; species Geospiza fortis. Next base: position 3,137,010 of record NW_005054318.1, read on the forward strand.
ACACTTCAGTATCCTACACTTCAGTGAGGAGTAGGTTTTGGCCACATTGCCTCTGCCACTATTTTTAAAAATTCCTCTATTTCCATTCAGTAGGTTGAAAAGCAGTAAATCTCAGAAGCACAGGTGACATTCCTAAAAGTTACCAGCTCCCTGCATGCTAACTTCTTACTAAATCCTCCAGGCTTTATATCTAAAGGTATCAGTGAAATTAAAATCTCATGGAGGGAGAATATGTATTCATCACATTTCCAGCTCTCAAAATGAGATGTCAGAGGGAGTTCAGTGGAAATGCCAAGAACATATGAGAAAAATTTTCATGTGCTAAGATCTTGCATTCATTTGCCTTAGTTTATGTGAATAGCTGAAATTTGAATGCTGTGCCTGGAACTCAGACCCTGTTTTATCTGGTGGGAATAATGGAATTTCTATCGTAAAACCCTTAAGTCATGAGGCCAAGCCTGGAAACAGCCACAATGAAGCCAATGTTTCTCCTACAAGTGTGTATTGGTGATAAGTTATCAGTAATTGAACACACGCCAAAGTCCAGGAGAATCTTTGCAAAAATCCTTTAAAACAGGCTTGAATCAGGCAGGTACCTCAAAGGTTTGATTATTTTAGTGATATGTCATAATGTTAAAAATTTATTACATCAGACAATCTGCTAATTATTGCACTTGACATCCATTCAGGAATCTGAAAGGATAATTTATGCCTGTAAAGACAGAGTTAATACAAACATAATTTTAAATGGAACAAGGAGTCATAACGAAAGGAAAAGTAAAAAAAAAAAATCCAACAACAGAACTCTGGTCACACCATTTTGTCTTGAAGAGACTAAAAAACATCTTAAAATCTTCTACTGCCAAAAAGACAGGATAAGAAATGGGAAATTTGTGACATTATTATAGTAGCAACTGGAAATGACTTCTCAGCTATCAGAAGAGTCACAAAACACATCCCTTCCTAAACAACACATATAGAAAAGGAGTGTGCTTTAGAGAGATGAAAATGGTTTTCATGGTTATCAGGTGAATTGCCTCTTAAATGTCTTTTTCTCCAGGGGTGCATTCCTCAGGCCAGGCATCAAAGTTCTTGCACTTTCTTCCCAGTGTTTAGATCCAGATGATCTAATCATCCTGTCTGACTTGATGGATACATAAGCACAACTTGGATCCTACTTCCACCTAAAGGAAGTACAGAAGCATGACCTAGTGCCTTTCTGCCCTGTGGTCTCTCATGTACAGGGATGTGATTCCAGGATGGGAACCAAAGTGTGAGGTAGATTTGGATGATCAGTGACCAAGAATCTCAGCTAAGATCTAACATGTATCTCCAAAGAATGGTCAGACATTGGAACAAGATTCCCACAGAAGTGGTGGAATCATTGTCCCTGGAAGAGTTCAAAAAAGGTGGGGATGTGGTACTTAGGACATGGTTTAACAGTAACAAGGTGGTGATGATCTAAGAGCTCTTCTCTGACAGCAGAGATTCTGTGGTTCTGGGATTCAATGTATGCAGGTCAGATAACACAGATATTTGGCTCCTGTTGTCAGGCCTTCCAATGTATGTAAGTATTAAACAGCCAGTGGTCCCCAAACTAATTTATTCAAAAGACTTTGCTGCCAAAAAAAAAAAAAAAAGATAAAAGAAAATTATCCTCCAATTTATAGTTTTACAGCATGTACACAAAATAATAACTACAATAAAATACCAAGCACTTGTTTACTAAATAGTCTAAGATCCTATTTGCTTTAATAACCAGAAAACACCCTGTTTTTGTGTTTATTTGACTTAAACACATTTCACCTTCCTGACTACTGATACTTCTTTCCAACATCAGAATAAAGTTTAAGGATTCCCCCTCATCTTGCTTTTCTCAAGTCTGAAGACTTAAATCATAGCTTGGTGGAACTTCAGTTGAGATTTTTACATCTCTGTTTCTTCTCATTCCTAGAGAAACTGTCATTGGTTTGCCTTTTCCAGTTGTCACCTCTAACAAGCTCTGGGATTCAGGCAGGACACTGAAACATGAGTATCAGGAAGGTTTTGCAGAAATGCTCTCCTTTCTCACAAGGACAGAAAAATGCTTTTCGTTAGACATAATCTTAACTGTCTCATACAAGCATCATGAAAGACGTATCTTAATATGGATATTGGAGCTGTGTGATTGGAAGAAAAGAGGAAAAACATGTTTATTTTTGGTGCAGTGTAGCAGTGAATTCATAGAGTTTATATGAAGAAGAAAGGACCACTAAGACAAAAAATATTCTGAGTTTTCCAAAAGATAGTGCCAACCAATGTCATGGAAGTGAAACACACGCAAGTAAATACAGACGAAAAACTTCCTTGAACCTCAAATGGAAATATTTCAATTACCCCACTGGCTCTCAGAGATCCAGCTTTTGATGAAAACAGGCAGACAGTTGACCTTAGACAACCAATTATTTCCAATAGGGTGAGACCAAAATGTTATCTGGTGAGAGGATGAGATTTTTATATTCATTCACTTACAAAACAACCTATTTTAAACCTAGCAAAAGGCAATGGAAGTCTTTACAGTGATTTTAGTTTCGATATGTCCTCAGACTCCAGTTCAACAAAATGCATAATCACAGGCTTCAGTTCAACAAAATGCATAATCACATGCCAAACTTCCATTAACATCAGCTGAGATTTTAAAGTCTCTGTGGTTGAGAATAGATTGAAACAGCTTACTGAGGCAAAGCTTAAACTCACTGACTTCAAGAGGGAAGAAGACTCTTGTTTTTGTCTACTTCTAACACATTCCCACTTATAATTTAAGGCTTTTGTTCTCTAAAAAATACTCAATCTCATGCAATGCTGTTCAGGTCACAATCTTCAGAAGCCCAAAGTATAGGAATAATAAGCCAGATTCAGTGCTCTGTTCCTAACTATTTCCAATTTGAAGTCAAATTATAGCAATGAGTGAAAAGTGAATTCAGCTATCCTCCACTTTATTAAGAATTTATTCTTTTTCACAAGTGTAGGAACAATCCCACAAAAGTCTGTCAAATTGACCGCCTGCTAACAATTGCATTAGATTGTATATCTGTTTTGATCTTCTAATTTTATGGGAATAGTTTTGCATTTAATTTGCTCTGGGTACTTATGAAAAAGGTCAGTGGTGCTGACTTTTATTTATTTGATGCTGATAAATTACTTATTTATGTGTACAAGCTTTTCCTTGTAGCATCGTTATTCACCCCTGTAAGCCTGTGACATTTTTATTTGTTTTGGGCTCTGAGTAGCTGATGTTTGTTATGTTCTACTTCTCTCTAGCTGGGGAGGTAAAACAGAACAACATTTAAACAGAGTACAGAGGTGCAAACCTTATGGAATAAACTCCCTCTCCTTCAGCTTTAGGTTGCCTTACTCTACACGTTTTACACTTTGTTGTAGAAGTGATGTATCTTCCGTCTCTTACTTCCTCAAAAACAGTTCTGAGCAACCCTAGCGAAATACTTGCATCTATAGCAGTGAACAAAGTTCACTTCAGAGCAGAGGTGATTTGAGACAGTCTGAGAAGAGCTAGGAATATCTTTTATTGTCTCTGGAAATAGATGCTCTGTCTTGGGTAGAATAATACAATTGAGTAGAACAACACAGAATAATCTTTGTCTGTACAAGTTTGCCCCTTGTCCAGATCTATTTTAAAGATCACTTGGCCCTTTAGGTCTGTTTTTTTTGCTTTTTCCTCTCAGGTATGGCAAGATTAGACATAACCTGACCTCTCCAGAAAAAAATTCCCTTATGTACTGATGAGCAACCACATTAATACATTGCTTTTACATTTCTTGAAGAAAAAATTGTCATTACCTCTTGCCAATAAAATCAGTGGAGAAGGAAGAAACTAATGATATTTAGGCAGCCATTTTCTACACAACGTCAATCAGAACAATTATAACTGTTCTAGAAAGACCTTAAAAAATTTTGTCTCTTTTCCCTTTTTACTCTCTTTCATTTTTTGCATTACCAAAATTACTGCTGTTAAGCCTTTTTTATTGTTGTACAAGGGGAAAAAACCACAAGGAAATAATCTGTTAGCAGCCTGGTTCTCATTTGAGACAATTTGCTGGCCAGTGAGTCAGCAAAAGAAATAGCTGTGATTCCTCATTTTTCCTTTGAAAGTGTAATTTCTCTCTCTCAGCCCAGTATGACTTAGGTGTTTGTTCCAGCCATTCAAACAATATTATGATGAAGTAACACAGAAATCTCTGCAATAAAAGGAAATTAGAAGATGGTACTGGCATTTAGTGATGAGCCAAAATTTAAAAAATGGTGGTCTTATACTGCACTCCATATAGCCTTCCTGATCACAAAAAAACCCAAAAACATGGTGAGGAAAAAGAAAAAAGCTAAAAGGCAAGTGCCTTGGCCTTGTTGTTAGGATAACTGAAATTACTATAAATAGTCAAAATACCCATATGAGGATTAAAAGACTAATGGAAAGTTCTTGCCCTTGGTAACACTGTGTTCTATATACATTCAATTTCACTGCATTTTATAATGTTTATTTAAAGTCTCATTTATTTTTAATTGGCATCTAGGTCCACAGTCAGTGTTACAGATAACGCTGAGGTACCCGAAACTTTTGTTTTGTTTCTTTACTTGATAATTTGTTTTGTTTTGTTTTGTTGTTGTGGTTTTGCGGTTTTCATTGTTCTTTTATTATGTTTTTGTTTTTTTGTTTAAAAGGCACGAAGCAGAAATTAATTCCAAAAACAACACTAAGCCCCCCCCCCCCATTGTTTTTACCCAAGTAACTGGATAAGCAGGCAACCAGCCAGCTCTCTTACCTGTAGGCCTATTTTTCTCATACTCCAGCCCTTCAGAGAGGAGAGAGAGAATCTGTCAGAAAGAAAACATAGATGAGAGGGATGTGAATTTTTCAATCAGCTGTTGCTTGTGTTAATTTTTTTGTTTTACATAGAATTGATTGTTCTATCTTTTCATGTCTCAGGAAGAAAAATGCCTAGTTGAAAAAAGTAAAAAAAGCTTTTATCTGCTCTCAACATTTCTAAATAAACTAGGAATTTGCACCATGCAGGAAATTAACACCTTTCACAGCACTAAATCATGAACCAGGAAAACGGTATCTGCTATATTTGTAGAATTGTAAAATTTTAGTGTTTTTTTTACATTTAGGTAGTCGCTGAGAAGGCCGAGAGAGATATAGCCCAGCAGCTATATAAAATGTTTTGGCAAAGGCAAACTCTCTTCTGTTTCAATTGACTCCAAACCAGTGTTTTCTAATTAAAGTTGTTTTTTTAATTTAAAAAAAGAAAAGAAAAAAGAAAAGGGGATTTCTGTTATTGTAGATAGAGAGAATTTTAAACTATTTTGTGAACATTTTCAGTGGTTTCAATTGCTTCAATTCAGAAGGTGCCAAGCATCAGCTTAGTAATGACCCACAGGAGACCTTCCCTTCTCTCTCTCCCTCTCCCTCTCATATGTTCCTTGGAAAAGAATGGCTGCACCTGTAGCATCAAATGAGGTTGCTTTTTTCTTCTTTCTCCAGTCAGATCCCTTTGTCCAAGGAGCCTTGCTGGACTTAATGGGACCCACTCATCTTGTATGACACTATACAGGGTAAGGGAATGGGAACATTGCAGACAGGAATAACCACATCACCTGGCTGTGCCAAATTAGCAAGTACATAAAGCAGTGCTGAGGTTTGACTCGGCTGGCCATCAGGTGCCCACCAAATTATCCTATCCTTTACCTTCCTCAAGAGAACAGTGGAAGAAAATACAATAAAAAGCTCATGGGTCAAGATAAGGACAGAGAGATGGGAGAGCAGGGCAACCAGAGGGGATGGGAGACAGGGAGACCAGTCATGGGCAAAACAAGTTAATCTTCAGGAAATTATTTTAATTTATTGTCAATTTAAATAGCATAGGCCAGTGAAAAACAAGAAGGAATTTTTAAGTGCCCTACCCCTCCCAGGCTCAACTTCACCTTTGGCTCTTTTTACCTCTTGCTCCCAAGCAGAAGAGGGGACAAGGAATGTGGGTTCATAACATTAAATCTCTGCTCCTTCTTTCTCACCCTGTTCCTCTGCTCTTACATGGGGTCTCTTCCACAGGCAAGAGCATTTCAAGAAGTCCCCTGCCATAGCATGAGTCATTTGCACATGGTGCAGTCCTTCAGGAGCAGTGCTCCAGTGTGGGTCCTGCCAGGAGCCTGCTCCAACACAGGCTTCCCACAGAGTCACAAGTTCCTTCAGGGCGTCTCGTCCTGCTGGGCTCCTCCCTGGGCTGCAGGGGTACAGCTGTCTCACCATGGGCTGCACCATGAGCTGCAGAGGAATCTCAGCTCCAGTGCCTGGAGCCCCTCCTGCACTGACCTTGGTCTGCAGAGCTGCTTCTCTCACATTCTCACTCCTCACTCCCAGATGTTGCACAATACATTTCCTGCTCTCTTAAATATGTTATCACAGAGGTGCTACCAAGATTGATCAACTTTGTGCAGTGGCAGACCTGTCTTGGAGATGTCTGAAACTTTCTCTGTCTACCATGGGAGGAATTTCTTGTGTTTTCTCAGAGAAGTCACACCCACAGCCTTCCTGATACCAAAACCTTGCCACATAAACCCAGTTCAAATGGTCACGGATAAGGCATGGCTGAGTGCTAAACAACACAGCAGGATGCTCATCAGAGTGCTGGGGTTCAGCACAGCTGCAGCTTCACCTCTTGCTGTGCCTCCCCCAGCTTTGCCTGCTCTGCCCTTTGCAGTGCCCCATGGGTGCCATTGGAACATCACTGGCTTGTTCCCTTCCAGCCTGTATCTTCTCACATCACCCTTTGCAAAATGCATCCCTTCTGTAATGGTGTATGTGTACCTCTGCTTCTTATTGGTGTAATAACTGAAGTTTGATTATCCCTTGAAAGGGTGAAATTTGTCAGGTGAGATCTTTTCTTTACACACAATAGTCATTTGGGTTGATTTAAACTGCCTCTCAGATAATTTGAGTATTTCAACTGGAAAAAAAAAATCATGTCAAAACATGCAATTTGAAAAAACATTTTTTAAGATATTTCAATATTAAATATACATAACTTTGATTTTAATAAAGGCAAAAAAACCCCCAACTTGTATTCTTTTGATGAAAACCATTGTGTGCACACAATTTCAATAATTAAATATGTCCCAGCCAAAACCAGCACAAACACAGAATAACACTCTCCCCAAGACAGTTTTCTGATATCCCTTAAGAGCCAATATTAGCAAAGTCTCTAATAACCAGCTGGAAGACAGAAGGCAAGGTATCCCTTAATGAGTTCTTTCCTCCCATTTAAAAATCACTCCAATTCCCTTTGTTTTAAAAAAGCCATTAATAGGTATAATCAAGGTCCCTGTAAATGAAAAAAAACTCCCAAACTTTATGGTTGTTTTGGATTGTGTATGAATTTATAGAGTAAAAACATTCACTAAAATGTTGTATTAGCTCTTGGTCCTCTGCATAATTATTTTTATCCATTTTATCTGTCTCTCTCACTTTGTGTTGTTGTCTGTCCACAGGATCTTCACCCACAGGGATTAAGGTGATATCAAAAAAGCTGTAATAAAGACATGGCTGCTTTTAACATTATTATTCTATTTGTATTTATAAATATCCTTGCACAGGTTTCATGCATTCCAAGACATCATTTGATGTCTTTAACAAAGAAAAGCTACTCTTGTGTCTTCACTAAACCAGTTTGTTGATAACAAACAGATTTTAACTAACATTTGGACTATCCATGATTTCAAACACACAGATGGAATCAATAGCTGTTTGCTGTGTAACAGAATATGTCTAACATAACAAATATGCCCAGAGTGTAAAACAAGAAGAGAAAGTAAAGAATGAAGTAAACGAACTTGAATGAGTCAGATAATAATGTTTACATACCACTATGTGGTTGTCTTAGTCCTTGTAATTGACAAAGCATTTCCATGAAAAAAGAATGTGACATAAATGAAATGAACTAGTTTTCAAAGTCAGCTAAAGAAAAGTCACAATAACATATGCATGATACCTTATAAGTAAACATCTCTGAATGTTGTTCGACTTAAAACAAGCAAAAAAACACCCAAACCACACAGCCTCCTAGATTTTGCAAAAATCTCTTAGATAAAAAGGCCCCTTTGCAAGTTTACAGCATCGAAATTCCTCAGCTTTGAAACTTTGTTCAAGCTTCTTATTATATTTTGGTACATTTGTTGTTAAAGGGAATCACATCCTCTAGACCCTAGACTAGTCTACATATTTTGAATATCTGAAACCCTCTGGAATCTGATTTCAGTGTTGAAGGAACTCTTGATTTGCCCTTTTACTGTTATTGGGAGGAATTCAACTGCATGAATCTGACCTTGTCACAGCACAAGAAAGCTCTTGGATTGAAGTGCTCTGATTTCACCCACATGTACCAACGGACCTAGTTCACACAGGGACTTGAGATTTTTTCTATAATAATGAATATTTCTATAATAATGAATTTTTCTATAATAAATGAATATTTCTCAAGAATTATGTATTAAAGAATTTGATTTTTTTTTGTTGATGAATTCTTATAAAGAGTATAAAAACGTAATTAAGCTTTTCTAAAAGTGTCTTTTCCACAGGTGGAGCCATCATCTTCACAGCTTAATGTGACACCTTGCAGCTTCATATACCCCAGAACAAGGCAGTATGAAACACATTTTTCCAGTGTCCAGTCTTTTAAGCATAAGAAATCATGACTGCCATATACTGATCATGGTAAGCAGAAAGAAAGTGAGCTGTTAGAGGCATTGAAAATGCATTTTAATGGTTTCATTTTGAAGGAATGTTCCCATTGAATATCTAGAAAGGAGGAAGTTGGGTTTTATGATACATTTCTCCACTACAATAGTCTCTATTGGCAAAATTTCTTAGTGAAATGAAATATGTAAAATAATGGATACATAACATTCATAAAGCTGTGGAAATGCATATGTTTCAAATTTAAGTAGCCTTTAAATTTTGGAGACAGGCTATGGTTGAATTCAATTGTCACTTTCAGATTTAAATATCTGATTAACTGATAGCTTTGCTATCACTTAGTAGAGGATGGTCAAATAGGAAAATTCCAGGTTCCTGTTTCTTTCACTTCTCTATCCTCTTTTAGCCATTTCAGATATAAATAATTAATATATGCATGAGGGTTAAAAATAACTTAGGACTGAATCCTTTCATAAAATAATCACATACAGTAATTTGTAGTACTATTTAATTTGTAATACTACTCATGATATAAAAATTTAGTCCAATTTGTCACACGGTTATTTGCTTTGGTTCCAGAGTAATTTAAAAATGCCTCCATCTTCTTGGCTTAGGGGAGAAAAAGATTTTATTTACTCTCTGTCTTTAAAACAGCAACATTCTTTATCAGTTTCACAGTTAAATATGGTACATATAAAAATATGTAGGATTAAAATATTAGAAACTGTCTGAAAAAACTTGATTTTTTAAGAGCATATTTTGTACAGTGAACCACTGAAGAGTTACATCCTTCCTCTTTCTAAACGTGAGAATCCTTTTTCTTGCTGTTTTCTATTTTGAGATGTAGCAACACATGTTTTTTATTGAGACACTTCAGCAGTTACTGAAGTCTGGAAAAAAATTTCCAAAGCATTAATTATCTCCTTCAGATCCTGAGCTCATCAGTGCTGCAGTCAGTGTCTGGATAAAGGCAAGACATGAGTTTTAACACAGCACAGCTGAAACACAAATCTGGCTTTGACCCAGTGCAACAGGAGACAAACCCTCATCTGAAGACCACCAGAATATCAGATAAACCTTACAGTCTCCAGAGAACCCCAGGTTTCCCTTGCACAACACTTCTGCAGCACCTAAAAGTGATTACATATTTAACCAAGGCAGCCCCTGAGGATCAGCTTCATTTTTAAGAGCTCAGCTTTGTTTTTTAAGAACCAGAGGTTTAAGCTAAACAGTGTTGTATGGCAGACCAAGGGAACAGCACATTTTTTGGTTTTGAGGTTGAGCACATATTTCAATACACTGATGGACTGAAGGCTAATGAGAGATGGTCTCTTACCATTGCAAATTGCTTGGAATTGCTTCTTATTTTTTCTTTTCCGGTGTCTCAGAAAATATACTACTGTATATCTAAAGAGATTACTACTATTTGTTTAAAGACTTTCAGGATTTAGAAGGATACATGAAAGCTACATGAAAGACTATTGTAGGGTTGGGGTTTTTTCATGTTTTTCCTTTCTGTCCTTAACAGAGACCCAAAAAAACCACCCTCCTTTTCTTTTCTTTTCTTTTCTTTTTTTAATTTAAGGTGTCATCAACCTGCATCAAGAGGTTTTTAAACTTAAACTTGAGCTTACTAAAATTGACTTTTGACTTCCTGATATTAATTTTATGATTTATTCAATGATATTAAAAGTCCATACAAAAGGCTGCAAGGTTATGCTAATTTAGCAGGTACTTCTCCTGATAGTCCTAATTATGTTATTTTTCTATTCCTATGTAATATTTTAAGCCTCTGTAACATTAAAAAATGTTAAGGTCTATTTTCAGATGTCACTATGACCTTTTAAAATACCTAATCTAGCTATTTAGAAGCTTTATAACTCATGGTCTTATTTTAAAAGGAGTGTGGGTGGATAATCAAATAAAGTATTTTCGTACTGAGCAAAAAGAGAAGTGCACTAATTCTACATTAGTAAGCACACTTCTTATAGAAAGTTGTCCTTCAGTACAATTGAATGCCACTGAATATTGCAGTACCACAATACCACTTAAGCATCCTTCAAGGTGCCTCTATTTGTGGTTAGGTACCCATTTAAAATTCCTTCAGTCAGATTTTTTTTTAGTTATTTTTATGATCCACATACATGCTTCCATATGGAACTTTATTTTTATGATTTTGTGAAATATATGGCTGGTATAAGTAGATTTTTCTACTTATACCATGTATGCAGCCAAAGATAGCCATCAGACAGTGTATGTCTGGAGACACCTTTGTGTGTTGTATCCATGGGACCCACAGAGCTGCACGAGCCACAGACACACACAGGAGTCATGCCTAAAACATGTTTGACTCATGTTCAGAATTGGAAATGTGTTGATTTAATAATAACATAACTAACTGGCAATTAGTGAACCATGCCTTCAGGATCTGCTTGATGTTTAAACAGGTAATTCACAACATGAGACACAAGACTTAGTCAGAGATTTTGAAATACCTGATGTAACTGATCACCCAACATTTCAATCACACATGCATTGCTCCCAGTCTGTATAGGTTTCAGGCACAAGCACCTCTCTGGGCAGTCCTTACCTGCACCTCCCTCCTATGGCAGAGGTGGGTGCTCCAGTGCTCTGTGTACCCAGGATGTTGCCTGCTGCACCCAAGAACATGCAGGGGAGACACCTTCCTTGAAGGAGCTCCTGGGGGCCCTCCTGGTTCTCCAGCTCACCCTGGGAACCAAGTGAGTGCCTGCTCCTTGTGTTATCACAGGGAAGAATGATCAACTCAGCCTGGAAATGGTGTTGCTACTAATTTTCATGTTATTATCTATCTGTTACTGGAAGTTTTCACTGCCTGAGGTCCAACTAAGAACCACTGTAAGATGCTTCCCCTGAGTATGAACTCTGTCTCTCCTGTGCTGGTTCACAAAGGGTAACAAGAAGTCCAGAGAAGCTCAAGTATTGGAAGTTCTTATGTTTTACTTTATTACTGCCTCTACACTTTGACAACCTAAATCTCAAAAAAAATTATACTGGCCCAAGAGTTAAATAATCTTGCTGGGAAGATATCAAGGGGTGAAAGGCTGTCATAGCTTCAAATGTTTGTTTCCCTTAGGAGCTTTCTACTGTGTACATGTATATGCAAGTATATATAGAAATACATATGCAGCTACAGGTAGATGCATTCCTTCCCATAAAACAGCATGTGTTTTTTAAAAAACTCAGACTCTAGCATTAGGTGGTATATTCTTCAGCACCTGAATATTTTAGCATTACAAAGGCATTCATCAGTGGAAAACTGAGCTCTCTAAGCATCACAATAGGAGGCAGTTTCTTCTATCACCCAATAATTTTCACACTTTTCTTCCAGAATTCTTTCCTAACTTTGTTTTTATCAATGCTATAAAAAGAGAAAAAATTACCTCCTGGATGTTATTTGTTTTTTATGGTTGCACCATACATTTGAATCACAAAGCTACAGTGCAGACTCATTCTGAATTGTCCACTAAGCATAAAAATAATTTTCCTAATAGCTGATTTTCAAAGTGCCACACAGGTAAGACAAAGTAAGCCACAACTTGAAGTAGGGCTGAATGCTGGTATTCATTTAAAAATCAACAAGATTAAAGCTTTTAATATGTTTTAGGTAGTCCTGAAAGAAGGAGGGAGTTAGACTTGATGATTTATATGGGGTCCTTACCAACTTGAGATATTCTATGATTTCATGAATTATTTCACTCGTTCTCTCCCACAGCACAATGCTCATAGGTCTTGATTTTGTAAGGAGATCACTGCTGGTCTGCCAACATCAGGCAGAAAATTGTATTGGTTCCTGCTCTTCAGCTGCTCAGAGTTACCCATTTGAGGTGCCAATGGCTAAAATCCCTGGGCATCCCCAGCATTTGACTCCATGCCTCTCTGTGACTCTTCCTCCAGCTGTCATCTTTCCCTTCTTTCATGACTTTCTCAGATCATCTCTTCTCTTCAGAAACCTCTTAATTACCTTTTCAGGATTGCCTCTTCCTTTGAGACTCCAAGTGCCTAAGTTTGAAGAGGAATAAGAAAATGTCTGATCAGTCTCATGATTAATCAGCAGTTCTGTCTCTTTGTTAGATAGTTCAAAAGTTTGGGTTTGGACATTCACCCCATTACACACAGGCAGCTAACTGTATGCTGCCTGCTGGCACTCCAATTTCAGCTATTTTTATAACATCCAAAAAAAATTGTCTATACTGTTCATGCAATGTATACAGCTGGTGTTCACATCAGGTATTTAAATTTTCTATAGGTTGCCTTTAAATTTCATTCTGTCTAAATAAGTGTTTCCCAAAGCTATTCAATTCTTCATATATGATCCATCTCACCTAGTTTTAGCCATTTAAAAAATTGCAGTCTGAAACTGGACCTTCCATGTGTGCATTGGTAAGCCATGTACCTAAGCAGCCTTTGCCATTTATAATGATCTAGTTAAAGTTATTGGAAACCAGACAAATATTCTCTCATGCTGCTGTTGACGCCTTCACTTGGGCAGCTGCAGTTGCTCTAGAACATCATGTCTCTGTTGATTATATTTTCATTGACAATAATGAGAGCTTAGACAGCTTTTATGCTTTTGGACAATCTGAATTTTGTCTGGCACTTTAATTTATGTTGACATATAAATATAAATTTATTGAATCAAATCCTGTCCCACCAGCCTAGTCTAGGTTTATTATATCTTGTCCTTCCCTAATTCTCTCTTAGGAAGAGGCGCCTCCAGAGAGTGATTCATTTCTTCTTGCTTGAGGATAACGACAGCATTCTCTCTCCTTTTCTTCTAATTAATGAGAATCTAAAATAATTATCTGAAGCTATGCAGTAAATTCTTAGATAATTAAAATTAGATGGGATGGGTTCTACTGTGGTTCAAAAGCACAGTCCTCTCCATTATTTACTGTTTGGTTTTCTTTATTATTATAAACTTAGCTGGCCATAATTTACATACATATTTATACACACACATATATATGTATATGTTTTTTGAGATTCTTTATTTCCAATATGTTTTTTGTTCTTATTCAGACAGTTCTAGCTTCTAATAAAAAATTCTAATTGTAGGCAGGCCAGTAGGTTACACAGACTCGGAAGACTTCCTAATGTAAAGAGACTCATCCTCACCAAAGAGATTATTTATACTCTTGAAAAGCATAGTTTGCCCTAGAGGATTTTATAAAGGGATCTGCAAATGATTACAGTTCTAAATCCAGTACAAATCCATAGCTGTTTTCCATCTTGTGTGATATCCTGATCCTAGAAGCCATGAGGATTACAATTCATAGGACTGGGGAAATTTATAATTTAAAATGTCCCTCATAGAAATCCTACATTACATGGAAAAAAATTGCAGTAATTATGACAATTTTTGTTTGTTCTGGTTTTGTTTTCAAGGCTGATGAAAAAGGATATTAAGTTTGACACTTTTTACTATATCCCTTTGCTTAATAGGCTACCCAGTGGACAACCTTATTATTTAGAACACCTGTCATAATATAGCAAGATATAGATAAGAAATAAAGCCAAATATAAAACAGCCAAAGAAGATGAACAATAGTTCTTAAACAGGCTAAACTGTGAGACTTTGTATCTTTAAACTCAGACTTAAATTTAGTTTGACTGCTGTTCTTACAGAAGTAAGCGATGTCATCTTAGTTTCTGCTTCAGATTTGTCTAGGACTCCAAGCTGACATATTTCATTTTAATTAGGTATTCTATATCTGCTCTTCTTACTTAAAGAAACATCAGTCCTCTACGTACCCAGACAACCTCCTCAGGTTACCTTGAGGTCAGCATCATAAATATAACAAGGGAAGAACCACGACCTACATACAGAGCAGGCTTGCTGCTGACAGCACTGCAAGCGAAACTGAACACTGGAAAACAGAAGCATGTTGCTCCAGACATGAGGATCCAGGGATGAGCTGGGCCTTCCTCCCATGCAGGCCAAAGAGGAAGAGTGATACGCAGCTGGGGGAGGAATAAGGCTGAGAGAAGAAGGAATGACCTGGAGAAGCTTAGTTCTTTCTTTTGGAGGGCAAATTTAGACAGTTACAGAAGGAATATTTCAGTGGGATGCCACAAATTCTTATCCCTGCTCTAAACAGCAGCAGTTAACCTCATCCTAGCCACACTGCAGCCCTATTTTTTTTTTTTTTAACAGCCACCTGATCCAGGTGGCTGTTAACCCCATGTATGTCTGGAGCTGGCTCTGTCACCATCTTCATAGTGATAAGCTATCAAGAGAACTATCCATTTTACATGTCACAAAAAAAAAAAAAAGCTATCTTTTTTTCTCAACTTTATTTATTCAATACCACATTGTACAGTAAGAATGAAATGTTAAAGTAAAATATTTCCTGAGGAGATGATAATTGTATTTTGCTGAGAGATTCTAGTTAGGAAGAAACAAGTATTTTTGGTTTTCCATACGACTTTCTAAGTGGCCTATAACTAGAATTGAAACCCAAAGTCAAAAATCAGTTTGCTGTTTTTTGAAATAATTTCTAGAATTAAAAAAAATGAAGAAATCTGTGTTTTCCAGAAATTAAATATTCAGAAATACAGAATTAGGACTGGTCTTTTTAAATTATCCTGTCTATAGTAAGCAAACCCTTAAATAACTTTGAATAGCGAAGAAGAAAAAAAAATATTATGCCACGGATCTAAAGAATTTAATACATGTTCAGAACCAGGCACCAAATGGAGATCGAGAAACAGTGGGCATAATTTGTACCAGGAAAGGTTCATGCTTTTAAAGTCAAAAATGAAAACTTTTGCCCCAGAGAAATGTCAAATGGTTGAGCATGTTGCCCAAAGAGGTTTTGGCAGCAGTACTTTTGAAGTTGGGATGAAACCTGGAACAATCTGGTCTGAGCTTATAGCTGACATGGTTCAATGTATCCAAATCTCCAATAAACACACAATTGGAAGAGGAGGTTGAAACTCTTTGCTTACTTCTCTTGGTAGTTTTCAAAGTTTCTGCCCAAAGGACCAGAGAAAAGATAAAATGCTGTCCAGATTTTCCAAATATAAGTAAGGACAGAATTGAACAGTTTTTATGCATTCTAGAGGAGATGGAATAGTTTCCTGGAGTTTCAGGAAATACAGTGTGTCAAATAAATGTATAAAAACAACCTCCATTTTGTTAAAATCCCTGTGCTATGAAAGAAGAGATTGGGAAAATATCAGGGAAAAGTACCCAGTGTGCTTGCTTCATATCTATACTCAGCATGAGTATGCCTCAGAACTTTTGGAATCAGGATGGACCTTTAGTCTGAATCAGGCCATTCCAATAATCATGTTCTAAACAATGGGTGGTGATCCTAAAGGAAACTCAGCAACACACAGACTGAAAGACACACAGGTAGAAAGGGTACTGTGGTTCAACATTAATTGTCTTTGAGCTTGTTTACTTTCATTATGAATATTTTATATACAGAATCCAGATCAGAGTATTCAGCATTCCCAGCTTGATTACTTGAAATCCCAAACTGAATACATACTTTCCCGAATTCTAATATATTAGGATGTAATTAAGTCAAGTAAATTAAAACTAAGCCAACCCTATGGCGTGTAAGAGTATCACAGTTAAACTTCATTTGCAAAAAAATGGCTCTGAGATATAATTAAAAGGCAACTCTCTAAAACAAAGGATTTATTAAACATTTGTTCTTTTGGTTTTAGCTTGACAGCTGTTGAGGGGAAAAAAAAAACCCAGCCAAAGAGAAAAGGTTGTTAGATCCTCCAACATTAATACTCTAAGTATAAACTGTAGAGTGCTCAGATATCACTGGATTATTGGGATTTTGATGGTTCAAAAATTGGTCATTATGATAGCGTAATAAAGGGAAAAGAGATTTTCAGCACACAGAATGCACAAATGGTAAAAAGAACTGCAGAATTAATTTTACGTTAATGAGACAAGTTCTCCAAAGCTAACAGGGCAGGCTGTTGAAGATTGGTTTGTGTTAGATATGCCAACTGACTTTTATCTGTGAGGATGCTATAGGGAATGACAAAGCTTTCTCTTTAAGAGATACTGATTTCAATTCTTTCTAATGTGCACTGATTTTCCTAAAGATTTTGATTCAAAAAAGTATTCTTTTATTTGTGGTATATTTTGCATATTACTTGGGAACACTGTTACAGAGGCTCACAGGCCTATTTCAAGATATCAGAAAGCTGCTGGTTTTCAGTTCTGAAATGCAGAAATCCAGATAGCAATGGACACAATAACAGTTTCTCACTAATTAGGAACAACTTAAAAAAAACCTATCAGCAAGATATGTAAAATTCAGTCATTCAAGAGGAGGTTTTTTTCATTTGGTGGGCACTTTTTTTTACCTGTTTTTTTGTTGTAATTGGTCTTGTTTTGTTTGGGTTGGTTGGGTTTTTTTGTTCTACTGTTTGATTTTTTTCAAATATACATCTGAAATAGATATGAAGCAAAGAACAGTAGAGATTTGTTTATTGGTTGAGGTGTATCCCTTTTGTCTCATTACGATTCACCGTGGAGACATGTAGACTCTTCAGGAAAGGTAGATCAGATTTTTGCTGTGACCCTTATATCCCAAACACAGACTGTACTTAGTTTTCTATTAGTGTCTTACCCAAATGCCTATAGTTTTCAGCAGCTTTAAGCATGTTTTGAATGTGTTGAATGTAGTTCCTTTATCAGTGTAGTTTCATTAAATTCTGCTAGTCACTTTAAACCTGGGATTATTAGACATTTTTCTATCAGGAACTGACTACTTTCCTGGAAGGAAAAGATGCTCTGGACTAAAATGGAATATTGAAGAGGAACAAAACATCTAACTATGCCACACACCTGAATAATCTTCAAATAATACTAGAAGTAGATATGGTCTTGGATATCACATCTTATGCTTGTCTTCAAGGAAGAATTTTATGCTTGTCTTGAAGGAAGACCTTAGGGCCTGTTTGAGTTCTGTGGACCTGCAGCTCATCTCTCTAATGGCTGATATTATGGAATAGGGTTAAGAATAAATCTTCCATAAATGCAACTGAATGTGTGAGCTAATCCTAGTTAACTTTTTCTGTCTTAAACTTGCATGCCTAGACTAAGGTTGTTACCCATGTTTCGTAGATATCTATGAACTCATGGATCTCTGAGCATGTCAAGTGAAAGGTCAAGTGAAAGGTGTCCCTGTCCACAGCAGGGAAGTTGGAAATAGATTATCTTTACGGTCCCTTCCACTCTAGGCCATTTTATAATTCTGTGACTTGTTGTCTATGAAAGGATGAGGGGATTTTCAAAGCATGAACCAGGATTTTCAAGAGATGTAGGATGAATTGCTATGTACATGTTCCATCTTCCAAAGCAGCCTGACAAAACGTACCTTAAGCCAGACACCTAATTTCTTAGGTGGTTAAAGCAAAATGAAGTGAACCTGCCTGTAAGGTTCCTTATTCTTTGAAAAACTTTTAACAATCCTGCTGAAAGTATGAAAGGCTTTAAGGTATTCCATTGTATTTTGTCATTTGTCTAATGAGGGCATCCACTTGAGGTTAAAATAAAAGTTTTTCATGCTGTTTAGGAAGATTGAAGTATGCTTTAATGTGTTAAGTGGGGACAGGAAAATGTGTGGAGTTGTTTGTTTGTTTGGTTGGTTTTTTTTCAAATCATATAATACTTCTTAGACAAGAGGGACTAAAAAACACATTAGAAATAGTCTCTTAGTTGAGAAGCTAAGCCGCTCTCCAGAGCCTTATCCAGTCTAAGGAGCTGATTCCAGTCAGAGACCAATTTTGATGTTAATCTTATGGTATTACTGCTCATAAACCTGTGTAGTGAAGCTCAAAGTACCATACTGTATGTCTTCACAAACCTGAATGTCAATTTGCAAATCATATATATAAATTCTGCACCTGCTGACAAATGCATACTGTGCTTATTATATGTCCAGTTATTCAAAAGGAGGTAAGGATCATCCTGGGGTGCAACCATCTTTGAACTCAGAAATTCAGACAGATTTTGTTGAATATGTTTTAGAGGGGTGACCATGGCTGGATGCCAGCCCCTCCATAGCTGGATAAGGGAGAAAAAATATAATGAAGGGTTCATGGGTTGAGGTAAGGACAGGGACAGAACACTCAATATTTGAGAGAACACTCAAATACTATCACGGGAAAACCAGGGTCTAATTAGAGCTATGAATTGAATTGATTACTAACAAAATCAGAGCAAGGTAATGAGAAGTAAAATAAAACCTTAAAAAATAACACCTTAAAAAACTCTCACTTTCCCCCAATCCCTCCCTCCTTCTCAGCTCTTCCTCCCACCCCGGCAGGGCAAGGAGACACAGAATGTAGGCTATGGTCAGTTCAGCACCCACTGTTTCTGCTGCTGCTCAGGGAGAGGAGTCGTTCCCCTGCTGTGCCATGGGTTCCCTCCTCCTGGAGACAGTTTTGCATGGACTTTCCCAACATCAGTCCATCCCATGGGCAACAGCCCTCACCGAATGAGTATGGCTGCAGTATGGGTCACTCTTCCATGGGGTGGAGTCCTTCCAGGACACATTACTCCAGCATGGGATTAGGGCCCCTCTCTCCTCAAGTCTCCCACAGGGTCATATCCTCCTCTCAGACATCCATCTGCTCCAGCCTGGGTCTCCTCCACAGGCTGTGGGGGGACCCTGCTGGGCTGCAGGAGGACAGTTCCTTCACCATGGTGATCACCACAGGCAACAAGGGAATCTCTGCTTTGGCACCCAGACCACCTCCTGGCCCTCCTTGGTGTCTGCAGAGTTGTTCCTCTCACATGCTCTCACCCCACTCTTCTCTGACCACAATTACAACAGTGCAATAACTTTTTTCTTCTTCTTCTTCAGTATGTTATCACAGAGACATTACCACAATTTCTGATTGGCCCTGCCTTGGCCAGGGGTGTGTCTGTCTTTGGAGCTGGCTAGCATTGGCATTCCCAGCCATGGAGGAACTTTCTGGCAGCTCCTACAGAAACTGCCCTTGTAGCCCCCCCACTGCCAAGGCCAGGCCAAGGAAAACCAACAAAATGTATAGTGCCAAAGAAACCCTTGGGAAGGCTTGGGGTACATTATGGTCTTTTCGGACATCTATTGGCAATTTTCATGTCTTCCTCAACATAGGGAGTGAACAACAAAGAATCTCTTCTGCAGCTCTCACAGAGGATGATTCACAGTATGCAGAGATGATTCACTTGAGCTGGAGACCTACACAGTACCAAGTAAGAGTTGCAGAAACAAGCCTGAAAAACTCATTGTGCTCAGCAGACAAATGAATAGCGAGTCTTCTGTCTTCAGCTCTTGGGACACTTGTATTTTTGTGCCACAAATACCTTCATTAAAAATTAATCATATCCTGTAGCAAAACTGCAGGTCTCTGGCTCTTATCACAGGAGAATTTCCCTATGGCGTTAAAGGAAATTGTGCTGTAAATGTATGCATAATTTCTAGGAGATATTTTTCAAATATTTTTAGTTATTTACATCTTGATATTTTCAGCTTAAAGCTGCTTTGTATTTTTTATGTACAAAATTTCTTATGCCTTTAAATTTCTGGAAACAATAAAGCAATTTAGTACAAAGCAGCTTAATAAGAAGGAGAGTCTATACACACTGCAAATGATTTAACTCCACTTATAATCTTTTATTAACAACCATTACTTATATCCTCTCTGAACCTACTGAGGTCGGAGGAATGACTGTTGTTGCCTCTGGTGGACTGTGACTAAACAAATGCAGTATAATGAAGACTAAGATACTGCTAAACATACACAGATCCTTTGAATCATGTGAAAGGACTTCTCAGTAAAGAACTTCAGAGAATGCAGTCTCTAAATGAGTCACTTGCACCTTCAAAATGTGAAGATGCTTTATTTGGATATCTCTGCTCCTCGTGTTTGTAGCTGTCCATCTGCTTTAATCCTCTGTTTTGTAGTATCAATTCTGCAGTTGTGCAGCTGCTCCAGTTGTCCCAGTACTGCTCACATTACTGCAAGGAATCCAGTGGTGACCGTGAGTGGTGGGAAAGAGATTACAGAACAGTTTTGGAGGGTACATTTCTGAGTCAGACGAATTTGCTTACCAACTTAATCTTGCCACTCAGGAATGTCTAGAAGATTATTTCAGCATGCAAAAGATCTACAGTAAAGGGGAGGATCTCTTGAAGAGCAGATATCTCTATCTCTGGAAGTTGCCTACCTTTTCCCATTGGATTAGTTTGGACAGTGACACCTATAGACATTGGGTGTTAAGTCGATGCCTTCAAATAAATATTATGGTTGTTTCCAAGAGCTGAGATTTAATTAGATAATTACTTTAATCTCATTATTTCTGTATTTCAGATGTCAGTAATATTACTACCACATTAAAAATACAGACTAAGAACCTCTGTGATTAAGTGCTCTCCTGCAAATACTATCACACTGAAAGGATGGAGCAGGAAACTCACCACCCAGACATTGCATTGCAGTAGACTCCAAGCTGACTTGATATATGTGGAGTGAAATTAGACACATAGAGGTATCATTTTCTTTATATAATATTTTTCAAGATTACTATGTGAATAATGTTTACAGCAAGGCACTATCCTATTTGAACTTTCTCTAATTAACAACTTAGGAGTCATTAAATATTTTAATGAGACATAACTGCTATCTGCAGAATGGACACAGATGGCAAGGCTGTGAGAAGAAGAGGTGTGGAAGAAGTAGTATTGTGTAGCCATGGAAACAATGCCTCTCTTTCTTCCTCCCTTCTCCCTTTTAGGTTCAGCAATGCTGCACATCATTAGGGTGTCTGCCTCTCTTGACAATGGCAACTTTGCAGTGTCAGTCAGTAAATCTCTGTATCCATTCATGCTGTCAGCACTAAGTCATAGAAAGCCTGGGGAAGATGTGAGATGCATAGCAAACAGGCTTTGGCTCTGTGACAGTCTAGTCACGTATTCTTATGCAACTGTCAATTTTGAGGCTCAATTCAATAAGAAAGAACAAAATGGAATGGGCCTGGCTAGACAGTGTTCTGTTAGCGTAGTTTCTAAAGTTCATTTCTGTGGTCAAGTAAGTAAAAATGCTGAAAAATGAGACTTGACTGTGTGGGTACACAGGACAAATAGAAAAAAGCTGTGGCTGAGCTCTGGTTACACACAGTTTTGTTAATCTGCTGCAGTCAGACCTTAGTGTTGGTGTTTAATTTTGCTAAACTGGCTGTTGATATGCTATTGAATTGGTAGCAAAAAAGAAAATGTTAAAACCTTTGAATGTCAGTTATTCTCACACAGAGCTGTTCCCATGTGTACCAAGAGCACTTATTTATGCCTAGCAAAAAGCCTTATAATTATAAGAAGCTGAAGCAGAAAAAAGTGTCTGAGTAAAAATAGAATAAAAATTCAGTCTAAATGCACTGAAAAAAAATTTCAACATGAGCTCTACCCTCACCCTTTTCCTCTCATTTTAGCAGTAATTAAACCAATTCTAAATGCCTTATTTAATTCATTTGCAGTTAGAAATTCCACGAGGGGATGGAAAGACATGAATTTATGGATCTGCCAAGTAGAAGGAATAAATCCCATAATTTTAACACAGATTTGAGTTTCTTAAACCTTTTAACCACACAGAAGTGTGAGGTACCAATTATGACATCATAAGAGGCAAGTGCCAGAGTAATTATCAACTATTCTAATAGGAGAAAGGGAATGAAAATAACTTGGGGCTCAATTTGCACAGGGAAATGCAGAAATACATCCCCTGCATGAATTTCATACCTACAATATGCATTGGGGAAGCATGATTTCTGCAGACCTTTTCTCTACATCTTCCCCTCTGCATAGGAAACAGTCCTGCTGGGAATGGGGGTGCTCCTGTAGGGAGTGTTCCTCAGAGCCAGGCGGATGCTGATGAGACAATGTCTGAGTCACTGTCTGCTTCCTGATCGACTTCTGGGTCAGCACAAAGCCACACAACCTAACAACCCCAAAAGCACTGATTTATCCCAAACCATAAAACTAAATAAAGCACAGGACACTTTTCACAGATCAGGCTAGCCTGCTTTCTGACCTGATGAGTCACAGGTCAGTGTCTTATCTACACTGGCTGGACTCGATCATCCTAGAGGTGTTTTCCAACCTTAACAACTCTATGATTCTGTGATCTTCTCCTGGCTAGGGGCCAATGGAAATGGTACTGTGGATCTTCAGCCATGATCTAGGAACAGATCCTGCCAGACAATGACAGAAAGCAGCTCCACAGGCAGAGAATGCAGGCTGGTGCTGGAATTGACATGTGTACTCATGATATGATCATGGTATGATCGCTGACCACTGATCATGGTATGATCAGTGCTTGAGCAGTCCCTGCTGATGTTCCCTGAGAGATCTGGATTACAAGACAGGAGAGCAACACAAACAGAGCTGCACTTTGAGATATTTGCTCAAAAAGAACGCTTAATGGGATAGCATGCAGCTCACAGAGAGGTCTCCTCATCTAGACTTGACTGTTGAGCACTGAGATTGAGTCAGAAAATGTGAACAACCAGACAAATTGTGAGGATGAACTCCATACAAAAGGACTTTTTTGTTCTCCTGGACCCTAGTCAGCCTACAGCTTAACTTTTTCTTTGTATATTTAAACCTTAGTCTATTAAAACAGAAGACAAAAAAATGCAGAAGATAGAAATCGTTGGCAGTTACATGCTTAGTTTACATGAGGACACATGCTTCCAGCTTATTTTAATTCTTCAGATATTTTGATTGGTTGTCTTTGGGCATCACATTTATCCCTGCTGTGCTTGTGCCGATTGCAATGGACATTTTATATTTAGAATACCCTATGTTCATGCCTGATTTTAATTCAAGTTATGCTGCACTTAGCTATTGAAACATAATTTAATTATTAAATGGTTTTGACTATTGGAATTCAAACTCTAGGTACTACACATTGATTTTCTCAATTATAACTCCTCTTTTATATTTCAGAGTTTGGGAGCTCTATCCTGTCTGACTATCTTCATGTCTGGTCAAACTTTGAGAACTGTCAAACAGTAGGGCATATGAACAGCTGGCCAAGCTGCAGTTTAGAAGAATCAGATTAGAATCCAGACCTTTCTGTTTTAATAAAAAATCTGAAATATTGACACTTGCAAAACTTAAATGCAGTCTAGTTGAAAGCTAAACCGCTTGTCATCTAATTAACAAGATATTGTTTTAATTTTAGTTTTTTCAGTTCAAATATTGTGTTTTGGAGTTATTTGTTGGGGTTTTTGGTTGGTTGTTTGGTTGATTGATTTGGGGCTTTTGTTTGTTTGGGGCTTTTTTGTTGGTTTTTTTTTTTTCCATTTCCTGGGGGAAGAGACTGACCCCACCTGATTGAAACCTCCTTTCAGGTAGTTGTAGAGAATAATCAGCCTCCTTTTCTCCAAACTAAACAACCTCAACCTCGACTCCTTCAACTGCTCCTCATATGACTTAATCTTCACATCCTTCTCTGGGTTAGCTTTGGACCACAGGAAATCTAACCCAACCAACCCTAAAGAATTACTTTGCAAATTAATAGTTTTGATTGTAAATACTTCCTCTGAAGGTTCAGAAATTTTTTACATAAAAAATTAAAGTTACTTGTAATCTGAGCATGATGACAAGGCAGTCACCATGTCAGGAAGGAAGGACAGCCTTGTTATTAAAGCATTGGACCTTAGAGAAATGTATTCAACTCTTGCATCTCTTGGTGTCTTTCTTCTTTATTTGTTTATATTAAGGAGGAATACACAGACTGGGATTTTGCAGGTAACAAGGCAAAATCTACTGGGGAGCCAGGCATGCCACAGCTTTCAAGTACGTAGAAACTACCAACAAAGAGGAGGTGAATAATTTGTTTTCCATGTGCGTGAGGGGAATGATGGATTTGAATTTGGCAGTGGCTTGGTTTACAGGTAACAAAAACAGGGACAACAGCAGAAAGCAGGAATAAAATAAGCTCATGCAAAACTGTAGATTTGTCAGGAATATACTGAATGTATTCTGCCAGAAATCACCTAGATATAGTTTGTTCTGCTCTAAAAAAAAGAATGGCTTAGACAATGTTTTGAGTGATCCCAGAATCATCTCTGGCTATGCCTACAGTAGGAATTGCTTTGGTACAGTTGGAGAATATCAGAAGAGTGAGGCAGCAGGAGACACCTACAGTAAATATAAAATGCAAGATTTAATTCAGGATAAATTTAACTGGAACAAAACACACTCACAAGCATGTGGATGAGAACTGACTCTACTTACCAATCACTAGTCCAAATCCTTATGTTTTCTCTGGGATTTGGAGCTTAATAGATTCTGTGGTATAGTAGCCTTCAAAATCAACCTAGCCTGAATACATCAAAACCTCTATGTTAACTGAATTAATATGAAATAAATGTGTTTGACTAGCTGACCTTGCTATTATTACAAACCAAATGCTAATGTGCTTGCAGCCTGTTATCTGGAAGGAGATTATCTGGACTGTACATTAGTCAGGAGTTGTCTTCACCCAGTACCCTGGATAAGACACAGTGCTAGAGAGGGAGTGTTGCAATGCACACACTGCTCACATCATGTCTGGCTGTGCACAGTGGTGATTAAAAGACTTCTACAAAACCTCTTTGTATTTTTTTTCAAGGTTGAATATGCTAAAAATACTTATAGCCCAATATGCATGTGAATTAACCATATTTTTGTCTTTGAGTTTTTGTTTTTTGTTGTTTTTTTTTTTTCTGAGATCTAGTTACATCTGCCATCTCTTTGCTCTGTATTCAATATTGAGAATATAAACTCTTCAGATTTTATTTTTCTCTTTATGCAAGCATAGGATAGTCATAGAATCATAGAATTGTTAATGATGGAAAAAAGCCACCAAGATCATAAAGTCTAGTCTTTGAATGAATACCACCATGCCCACTAAATTCTATTGTGGACTGACAAGTCTACTTATTTTTTAAACATTTCCAGAAATGGCTAATTCCACCATTTTCCTGGGTAGTCTGTTCCAATATTAACCACTCTCTCAGTGAAGGAATTGCTCTTTATATCCAACATAAACTTCTCCTGGTCCATCTTGTGCCATTTCCTCTCACCCTGTCACCTGTTACTTGGGAGAACAGAGTGACCCTCACTTGGTCACAACCTCCTTTCAGGCAGCTGTAGAGAGTGACAAGGTCCCTGCTCAGTCTCCTTTTCTCCAGGCTAAACACCCCCAGCTCCTTCAGCTGCTCCTCATCAGACTTGTGCCCCAGACCCTTCCCCAGCTCCAGTGCCCTTCTCTGGACACACTCCAGCCTCTCAGTCCTTCTTGAAGTGAAGGACACAGAAATGGATGCAGCAAATGAGGTAGAGCCTCCCTATTCCCCATGGAGAACCTGACTGGTACTTTTGGGTGCTCATGTGCAAGTGCTAGACAATAACAAGTGATCACTTGATGTGCATCTTACCTAACTCCCACTCTATAAAACACAGCTGTCTATAATCAAATTAGTCCTATGGATAATATTTTTAATCACTTGAGACCATTGCCTCAAGGGCATAGGATGATAGAATTGTTTTATTTGGAAAAGTCCTTTAAGATCATCAAGTTCAGCCATTAACCCAGCACTGCATGACTCTTTTCCTCCTATGGTTGCCATCTAGAGTGGGTGACACGAATGCAGAATGTGCCACTGTTTCCACTGGCTGTGGAAGAAGCCTTGAAAAATAGCTTAAACTAGGAGGAAAACGTTCTAGTGAGTGCTGGAGAAGGCTGGGACTTGGTCTGGCTTTCTGGAGGGTTATGTAGCCATAGGTTGGAGTGAACATACTTAGGCATGCATTGGTCTCCTGCCTTATACCTCTTTTAGCATCATAT
The DNA here is from genome assembly GCF_000277835.1 of Geospiza fortis. Lineage (NCBI taxonomy): Eukaryota > Metazoa > Chordata > Aves > Passeriformes > Thraupidae > Geospiza > Geospiza fortis. The sequence continues at coordinate 3,163,654 of NW_005054318.1, forward strand.
TACTAAAGCACCAGTATGCTTTGTTTCTGTCAATAAATTCAATTCCTGACCACACATGCCTAATCAGTTACATTTATATATGTATTATATATATGTATAATTATATATTTATTTTCTATATATTATTTCATATTATATTATCAATTTTATATTTATTTTTATATTAAATGTGTTATAATATTAGATTTATTTTTGTTTGGCTTTTATTTTTATATTTTATATTTTAGACATTATTTATATATGCATTTTACATTTGCTTTTTCAAATTTACCTGCAGTATTGCAAATTAACATAAATTCCAAATACTTTCTCCTCTCCTTTCCTCTTTATATAATTTTAGAGTTCACTTTAAAATAGTAACTTTGCTTGTAGCCTTCAAAGCAATAAAACTGACCAGTTCATTTCCCTGAAGGATACTCTCATAATTTCATCTGTCAGAGGAATTTCTACACAAAACATAAAATGAATGGTAACCAGTTTGAGTAATGTGCATGGAAATGGGATTATTTTGATTTTTTTTCTCTAATTAACATTCAAGCTGCTTGTAGCAGGGCCACACATCATTCATTTACTAGTCACAAGGATGTCTAGCTTTTTTCTTCTCCAGCCTTAGCTCCTGCTATGCTGATCTCTGAGCTGAATATATAGAGCCCAGAGAAATAAAATGGCAGCATTATTTAAATAGTTCTTTCCTCTAATTTCTGGATTAGGGACATTGCCAACCTGAAAATTCAGGATGCTACACCACAGATATCACCTTTGGTGCCACCAGTAGTCATGGGAGTTATTTCTTCATCTACTGACCAGTTTTTCCATTTTCAACAGATTTATGCAGCTCAGACTGGATTCTTTCTATCCTTTGGGCATTCTTTAGTTTTTCCAGTAGATGATGGCCCGTGAAGGTGTCCCACAGCCTCAATTTATAGACCACTGCACTATTTTGTGGGAAATACCTTGTTGTCTGGAGGACTTGAATTATACATAATTTAATAGAGTTTAAGAAAATAAGAATGTCAAAAATAGTGTTGCAAATGAAACAAACCCAACATCTAACCTCATTATGCTCAAGTGCCTGCAGCAAGACTCCTCTCTCTCCCTACTTCCTTGTCCTACAGGGCTGTCTCCTGACTTGAGGGTAGATGGGATCTGTGCTTTGTGCTTAGGTCTGAAGGTTTTGTCACAGGACTTACCTGTAAGACAGGTCTGTTACATTCTGCTTATCAGCAGACCTTGGAGTGCACTCCACATGAGCTCAGGTCTGGCAATTGCCATTCTCTTTTATTCCTTCTTGTTATCAGACATTTGGTCTTTTAGTTAATCTCTCCTTTTAAACATTTCAAAGGCTCTAGAGAAGCTTAATTTTTTCAGTGTGAAATTCATTCTGCTCACTCCCTAATATGAAGACAGCCCTGCACTCCTAAATAAAAATAAAATATGTTTCTTTTTAAAAGTATTTGTCTCTTTCTTCAAGACCAGTCATGTTCTCTTTATCATGTTCACTTTATTTTGTTGAATGTCAAAAATATCCTTCCTTGTGGTGATGGCTGCTCAATATATCTTGGTCTATACTTTTCATTGAAATTTACAGTTATATGACTTTCAATATTAAGGACATGTAAGGTTTTAACATCCAAACCCTGCTAAGTGTACATAGTTCATTATTGACTTCCGGCTGACAATGTTCATGGAGGATATCCTGAATGCTGGCCAGAGCCTGAAGCACTGTGACATTAAAGTCATTAAAGAACAAGTGCCAGAAGAGGCAGCTGCGTTAGGTCCCAAGCTTAGGAGAAGAAATCACCAACTTCCCAGTTTGCTCTGAATTTTACATGATGTAAAAAATCATGCAGATTTATGATACAAAAAATGGGGGAGAAGCTTTTGACCCCATATCAAAATGAAATTTCAAGAAACTACTTGAAATGAAATAACATGTTTTAATACATATAAACTTTGCTGGAATATAAGTCCCTAAGAAATTCTGGTGTGTCTGTTTTTCTTCATAATCCAAAATAAATAACTATTTTAGATATGAGAGTATCCCTGGGGATATGTTTTGCATTTGGAGAATTCTAACTCATAAGTCTTAGCATTTCCAGATCAGAGATAGCTTTTGATTTCTGCATATAATAATAGTAAATACCTAAGTTACAGGGACAAATATTATTTTGAAAGTTTAAATTCTCCAACATTTTATATTTCATACTAAAAGTGCCCATAAACTTTTTCCTGAAATTTTCCAGAATGTAGGACTGAAAAGTAAGGTCACAAATGTATAGTAAATCCATCTAGAAATTTTCGCTGCATAGGAAAGCCATTTTTACATAGTTTTGGTACATTTAAATGCCAAGCATAAAACAACACAGGGGTAAGAATCACCCGACAGAAGAAGCAGAAATAGTTTTGCAGACTACTACCTTGAGACTTAACCAATGACAAAACTATCTGATCTCTTTTTGTCACTTTATGCCCTCACTTTTCTCTATACCAATATTTTCTTTGAGAGAAGTGGGATGGGAAAATGAGATAGATTCTGAGAAGCAAATATGGTTTTTTTCTGAGCTGTACCTGCCAAACCACAGGTAATGGCAGGATGAGAAGTTCTCACAGTATCTGATGCTTGATCATTCCACTGATTCTTGTTTCTGCACAATCCATGAACCCATCACCTGGATTATATTGTATGCTTATCCTTTGTTATCTAACTCCAGAACTTTTTCACAGTATTAGGAAAATAAATTTCTAGGTAGAAAACAGTTCATACCAGTGTATGTCTGGAGGGGACCTTCTGGGGGAATGAGAATCTTGGAAAAACAGGTTTTTTGCAGGGTGATGTAGTGATAACAACATGAAATCAAAAGCTGTAAGAAAAAATGGAAGGAAGGAAGGAAGGAAGGAAGGAAGGAAGGAAGGAAGGAAGGAAGGAAGGAAGGAAGGAAGAAAGGAAGAAAGAAAGAAAGAAAGA
>NW_005054318.1:3166667-3171323 GCF_000277835.1 Geospiza fortis
AGAGAGAGAAAGAAAGAAAGAAAGAAAGAAAGAGAGAAAGAGAGAAAGAAAGAGAGAAAGAGAGAAAGAAAGAAAGAAAGAAAGAAAGAAAGAAAGAAAGAAAGAAAGAAAGAAAGAAAGAAAGAAAGAAAGAAAGAAAGAAAGAAAGAAAGAAAGAAAGAAAGAAAGAAAGAAAGAAAGAAAGAAAGAAAGAAAGAAAGAAAGAAAGAAAGAAAGAAAGAAAGAAAGAAAGAAAGAAAGAAAGAAAGAAAGAAAGAAAGAAAGAAAGAAAGAAAGAAAGAAAGAAAGAAAGAAAGAAAGAAAGAAAGAAAGAAAAAGAAAGAAAGAAAGAAAGAAAGAAAGAACTGCATTTGTAGACTTATGATAATGCAAGCAAGGGATGTCAGCTAATTGTGAGGTCAGCATCAACATACAATTGTCCTAGAACTGAGAAGCACACACTTCAGAGCTGGCATCAATCTGCAGAGGTCATCGCTCCTCCAGCCTGCTCTAAGTTCTGCTTTGCTGTCTGTCTCACTTCTCAGGATGTTTCTGTCTGCAAAGAACAGGACAGAACCTGCTGTTGCTAAGAAAGCCTTGTAGTTACACTGGATTTATACAATCATCAAAGACAAAGAACAATGGACACCACATTTCCAGCTCTCAATGAAAATGTAGCCTGAGGTATCATTATCATTTCAAGGTTCTCTGTTCTAGGGCTGAGAGGTGCTTGAACATTTCACTTATCAATACAAATTAATAGGATAAGATGGGTGAGTCAAGCAAAAAAATCATAAATCTGTATGCTGCTAAATGACATTGTAATTCATCAAATCAAGGGCGAATGGAAAATAACTAGCCTTTGAGTTACAGCTTACTGTATCTCTGCCAAAGGTGAGACTGCCTCCCAAGGCTTCTGAGAGCTTAAACATACAGATTTGTATTTAAGTCAGCACCTTCTCTGATACTATTGATTACTGGGCTGTACAAACTGTGGTTATCTTCTCATCCAAACAAAACATTAGGCATTTAAAAATCAATGCAGAGTGCACACTCTTGCTTTCCTGAGTGCTGCTTGATTTCTCTTCCTTCTGACAACAAAGGCAGGGCTCAGCACTGATACACAATCAGCCTGGGCTGTCTCTTGAGTGTGTACTGCTCAGTACTGTCCTGCAGGCAGCCAGGAGCAAGGAGCAGAGCTGTTTGTGCAGCATCATCTGTCTAAAACTAAACTGCCTCTCCTGACATGCAGGGCTCCTGACATGCTTACAAGAACCTGTGTAACCATGTGCCAGCTGAGGGTCTGAGTACCCAAGCAAAGGGTCAGGAAAGAAGCAAGGTTAGCTAGTGTGAAGCTACTGGTCTGCTCATATTTCAATAAAATGAGGATGACTAATTAATAATTGTCATGGGGCAGAAGTGATTATAGCTTAGAAGAAAGTTATGGTGTTCCTTCCAAAGGCTGACCTACTTTTCCTCAGTCTATAAGAATCCTGCAATGGGTTTTAAGACCTTGGGATGTTTGATCTTAAGCTGACTGCAGGATGCAGCTCTCCACTAACTGGTTAGCTCTAGTTATGATGCTCAGGACTTTAGTTTTTCCCAAGCAGCAAGTACATAAATGAATGGACCCCCTAAGATTTCTAAGAGAGTTAAAAATATTGGACTTCACAGAAATCAAAGTGCAGGATGTATTAAGTGAAGGATAACAGGTTCTCTGTTGCATTGATGTAATTCCAGAGGGATTAAACTGAATTCAATAGAGCCACAAACAATTCATGCTGGTAACAATAAGAGAAAATTGTGTACTAGTTGCTACAGTAGTAGAAAAGATGACTTTATTTGTCTCCAGTTTGAATGCAAGTAATTTTTAGTATTTGTTGGCTAGTTTTTCAATGTCCCTGTGGAATAACATGAAATAGCATTTGTGAAACAGGAGCTTCTGGGAAACAATGCACAATCTTGTAAAAGAGGGTGAAAAATCGCACTGAGAACGCTACACTCCCAGAGGTGTATGGGTTAAATATAACCAGTGGAAAACTGATCAGAAAGTGTTTCTGGCAAGGCAAATGATCAGTCAAAGTCACTGCATTGCCATGCTGCAATAGATTCCTTTCTTTTTTCTTTTTCTAACATTTGGAAGTAATTGAGAAACAAAGAAATTTTAAATTGAAAACAGTATCAAGGGTCTTTTCCTTAATTACAATTAAGGATAAATATGAGCAGCCTGATTTTCTGAATCACCTTTTTTTATATGTTACAAGCCACAAAACAAAAGGTATTTCAGCCCAGAGGGAAAGTCCCTGAGCTAGCCAATGTAAGCTAAAAGTCCTTGATTCATCTTGATTTTCTATCGTTTTTCTTGCATTTTTGTTACTTCTAATTCAAATATCATACTTGCTTACCTAATTTTGCTGACTGAAGAACAGTTAAATATCATGCTTGCTTCAGGCTGATGCTCTGTTCACCTTTTCCTGAAATACTGTCCAATGATTTCATAAGGAACTCATCCAATCCAGAGATGCTGCTACCATCCTCTCCACCCCTGCTGTGTATGTTATGCTGGCTCCTGCAAAGTGTTGTATCCACTGGGTTCTTGCAGCTTTTTCCAATGCCAGGAATCAAACTGAGTTGTGATATTTGTTGTTTACAAACTGACGTTAATCTATTTACTTTTCATCATAAAAACCCTAACTGTAAATCTGCAGATATTTCACAACATCCATATTGTCAGACAGCTTTTTTTTTCCTTTTGAGCATCACTTGCTAATTTTTCTGGTAAAGAAGTTCTAAGTTTGCTGTTGTTGTTGTTGAGTTTTTTATTTGTTTGTTAATTGTATATTCTGTGTGTTTAACTGTTTTTAAGTTCTCTTTGCAAATCTCAGTTACAACATTTCTATGAAGAGGTCTGGGTACACATATGACTGAAGAATTCTAGGTAAAAGAAAAAGCCATTGTCAGCCTAAATGAGCCACTCATTCTTATTCCTTTGTTACATGCTCCTTCCTGTAGTGATTGTTATTTCATCTATTTTTCTAGACTCAGTTACTTGTTACATTGCTAACAATCATAACAATCAAGGACTCAACAAATCCTACCAAACTGCAAAATTTATATTATAACAATTTCAATATAAGACCCTGTATGGTCTTTTCTATTTTCTTTCTTTATAAACTTGAGGGGAAAAAAAAAAAGACAGAAGGAATCCTTTTTCTCACAACTGCCATATTCACTTGTAGACAACCAGTGTTCAAATGTCTATAATAGCATTTCTAAACCATGTCCCAAATTAACAGAAATAAATGAAAACAACTGAATACTTAAGGAAGACTTTTTCTTCTCTTTTTATTATTTAGAATTTTGTAATGGAAGTGCAAATTCAAATTTTACTGCTTCTTCATATTTTCAAAGAAGTGAATTAGTGTATTCTTTTCTTGAGTGTACCAGCATGTCTCATTTTCCTTTCACTACCCTGTGCTCTCCAGACACGATCCAGAATATCGTCAGTCTTCTTCTGGGCAGTAACCATTAGTTTTCACACAATGTGAATTTCTGCACATTCTAACAGCTTCATGCAAAAGACCAGTAAAGCCAGCCTCCTAAGGAACCACTTTCCTTACTCCAAGCACTTCTAAAAACCCTTCAGGAACTGTAAGAAATAAAGAGAACATGGATGATACTGATCTGAGAGGACTTAATCCAGGCCCAGGCACTTTTCCAGGATGCAGAGTTTTGTGTCTGAAAGGCTGACTGTACAGTGCAAGTTGTGCCAGAAAGCCTCACACCAGAGAATTGTCACTATCTTATTTTGTCCAAAAGCAGCTGATGCTGGAAAACTGACTGCCATGGCACAGTATTTAACCCAAAAGGCTGGCAGCATAATGCCCACAGTAACCTCCAAAATAACTATGGCTTCTGACAGAAAGTGAAAACACTATTGAAAGCTATTTGAAGATGTGCTAAAAGACATTGCAAGTTCTGCACATGAGTGACAGATTTAGGCCAAAATAATATTTTCAAGCATGAAGTCCTTGATGAGTGTGAAAACTCTTAATAATAAGGCAGATACATGGATTTAAAGGTTTTCCTAGCCATACTCAGCAAGTAACTCATAGTATTTTCATAATATTTTCTTTCACAAGTATTTTTTCATTCTGTTTTTCTGCTTTTTGGTTCAATCTCATAGAATAGTTTGAATTGGAAAATCATCTATTCCAACCCCCTGCCAGGGGCAGGGACAACTTCTACTACACCAGATTGCTCAGAGCCCCATCCAGCCTGGCTTTAAACAGCCCCAGGGATGGGGCAGACACAATTTCTCTGGAAAGTCTGTTCCATTGTCTCACCATGCTGACTGTAAATAATTTCTTCTTCCCTATCATTCCATGCCCTTATAAAAAGACCCTTTCTGGCTCTCTTGAAACACTTTAAGCACTGGAAGGTGTTCCAAGTTCTCCCTGGAGTCTTCTCTTCTACAGGCTGAACAACCCCAGCCCTTTCAACCTTTATGGGACATCTGCACCAGCAGATCTGATCACTATCAACCTCCAGCAGACTTGTTTCAACAAGTTCATGTTTCTTATGTTGGGGGCCACAGACCTGGACACAGCACTCCAGAAGGGTCTCTTGAAAACACAGTAGATGTTGTTACTATCCTCATGGTATTTGACCATTCCC
>NW_005054318.1:3171333-3198726 GCF_000277835.1 Geospiza fortis
GAAGTGGAACTGGCATTCTTTAATGTATTTTTATTATTCTGATTCTGTTGTTAACCTATGACTTTTAGAAACACAAAAATGTTGTCTTGGGTTGGATTATTTGGAATTGCATAATTTCATTTAACATAGACAACAGTGAGGTTTAGTCTGTGGGAAATAATTTTAAGGTCTGGGGTCAGTGTCAGACAAATTTCTTATGCAGGGCCAGATTCTGGTTCAGAAGTTAGAACTCAAAACATTGATCATTGTTGCCAAAGGCTCCAGAATATGGAAGTTTCATATATTTTCTGATATTTGTAGTTTATCACATTTTTAAGCTGCTTTGGGATTTTTTAGTAGTTGATGTTCAGAAAAAATTATGAGAGGATACAAATGATAAAGGGGGTTGTTAAATGCCTGGCATTGTAAAATATTTATTCATAAGCTGGAGATTCTCCTGAGCAATCATACTCAAATTCTGCTATTACTAAACCTGCCAGAACTATAAACTGATATTTTTTGCTAATAATTATGTTATTTAGGTTTTGAATGTGAGATTCTTTCTGTTTTTACTTTTTTACATTATTCTTAAGCTTGTAGATGAAGTTCCTATATATTGACAAAACCACCATATATGTTAAAAGGGAGACACTGTTTAATTAAATCAATCTCCATTAATTTCTGACTTGGCAAATTTCAAAAGATGAGTTTTTTGATGATGTTTCACCAAAGGAATCAAATTAAAAAATGGAGATTTTGCCCAGTACAGTAAAAATTACTTTCCCTTTCTCTGTCTTGCTGATATCAGAGAGAAATATTTGGCAAAGTCATATTTTAAATGCTCCATTTCACATCAACAGTTTTCAACATTTTAGAGGCAGGTGAATAAAATTGTTTGGAATTCAAACAGTTATAAATTCTAAAAATGTCTACCTCAGCAGGGAGCTGAACTGAATTTCTGTGTACCAAAAAAGCAGTAACAGAGCAGTCTCATTCCTATCTTGCCATGTATTTAGAGTAGTTCTATGAGACACAGAAGTTTAATCTTGGAGGCCAAATGTGATTAACCATGGTACGTTTGTGGTTACAAATGTACTGACATTTGTGCTACAGAACTTTTTGAGGTGCTGGTGCTGAACTGAGTATGAATTGAAATTCAGGAACATGGAGTCCCTTCACAGACTTTTTATGGCATTTAACTTATTATATTTCAGCTAATCAGTATTTTCTATACCATTTAAATCACCATAAAATTGTTTTTATTTATTCATTTATTAGGACAATGCCTTCTGAATGTTGGACTGACCAAAACCCACATGCTTATTTACTTAGGTTTACTAGATAATATATTCACATTGTATATCTAGTAGTCTATTTTGCAAACCAGACTACCATTGCATCAGTTTGTATTAAAATGCAGTTTAAAAAGAAAATTTCTATCTCAAAGAGAAGACAACTGGAAGTACCAACACAGTCCTTGAAACCTAACAGATTTCGTAAGAAATCTCTAACCTTGGGATTTGAGTTTTATGATTTCTAAATTGTGAATGTGGAAGGTTGGCTGGGGGTAAAATGAGAGGAAAATGAGAAGATATATTCACATCATAATGAAAGTTATAATGGTACAGAAATTATGTGGTAAAATACTGTTTTTACTCCCTGGATGGAATGTGATCACCACACTGGAAACCTATTCCAGGATGATTCTCCACACCCCAAGTCTGCAGCCACAGCACCTGCTAAAGGGGATGGAACAGAGCAGGGAGCAGAGTGGAGGCACCACGACCAGGCTCTGCTGAAATCCTCCCAGGGAGGGGAATTCAAGGCTGCTTTGCAGCTGAAAAACCAGCCAGCACCTGTCAGCCAGGGGAGAGAGAGGAGATGTCCTGCTGCTGAGCCAACAGCTGTGCTGAAATCGCTCTCCTCAAATGGACTTTGTTCATTACAACCTAATTGTAACATTAACACACACCTCCAACCCAAAGGTACCACCTCCAAGGCACAGCCACTCCTCAGTGGTCAGGTGCTCTGGATTTTATTGACTGTATCTTTAAAAGCAAAGCAAGAGAATTCTACATTCATCAGTAACAAAAGTATGCATGACTAGAATCATACAAGCTCCAGCTAAACACAAAGAAATAGTATAAAAGTAAGTAGAGCATGGGGAGAATTTAGGGAAGGCTCCCTTGTTACTGCTGGGATCAGTCAAAGGGCCGAATCGGTCTTCTCCTCCACAGGGACACCTATTGGGTAAGAACCAATTCTATGTGCTGAATGCTTTTACTGGGGATCACACTTTGTCTATGTGTTGCTTTAGATATGTTTTTGCAGTCAGATATCACAGACAATCATTGAGCCTTAACCTGTCACAATTTAATATTAACTTTATACAGTTATCTTACCAGTCGCCGTCTGCTTCTGAAGACATGTTTTTCTGTATCTCCATTGTAACCCTTTCCTAATAAAATGGGAAATAGATGATATCTGAACAATGAAGAAAACAAGCTCCAAAGAGATACTACCTTTTCCAAAGATACTACTTTTGCTCATTATACCAAAGGATCCCTGATGTAGAATGCAACTCTTGGTTCATTAACTGTCACTGCCACCAGGACCCCTAGTAGGGCAAGCTGCTACAGAATGCAAATATATTGTTTCAGTGATTATTCTAGATTTTCTCATTCTAGACAAATTTGTGTTAACTGAAAAAGGACTTTGTTAAGAATTTCTCATCAACCAAAATACTAGAATATTTAAAAATATACCTGTATTTTACCAACTGTATTTTAATAAAGAGTATTTTTCCTGGGATTCTTGGATGTGGCAAATGTCATTCTCCATGCATTCTGAGGAGGTTTTGTCCAAGTTCACGCAACAGGTTTACACAGACATTTTTGACATCAAAGCTGTACTTAAGTTTTCACTTGTCGACAAGTTTTGAGTTCTGAAGTACCACAAGACTCTCAGATAAAGCAGAAAACCTTGTGAAGATATGGAAATGTATGACTTCAGCGACACTGAAATAATAGAGTCATTATAGACAGTGTACTGTGTGTTGCCTCTCAAACAGATTTTATATAAAGTGAGAGAACTTCATGTGCTTGTTTAGATGACCTTGGAAAAGGTGTTTCTCAACCTTAATTGGATACACATGTTAGTCTGCAGCCTCTAAACTGAATATGTAAAGTAGGTACAGAAATATCAATACTACATGGTCAATTTTTGGGAATGTCTATTTTTGTTCTTTAAGCACATAAAGGAAGGTTTTAAAACAAAAATCAAGCATTTTTTTTTTACTTTAAAAGAAAGTACTCTACGTACCTTTTTGCATTTTTTTTAAATTTATGAATACAGGAATTTTGCAAATCTTGCTTCTTATAGACTTGACAGCAAAAAAAGAATATGCAACATTTATAATACTTATTTTATCTTAATACTTATTTATCAATACTTATTTATCAATAATACTTATTGATGTTCAGGACAATTAGGCCTTGAAAAGGAATAAAGAAAAGGAAACCCACTTATTTTAAAGCTCAATAAATTTTTCATCTTGAAAAAAAATGCTGACCTTGCTCCTTGTATCAAATAATTTAGTTTCTCAGGTCAGCTTATATGTTTATATAAAATATGTTATTAACAAGGGTAGCTTATTTTTCTTTGAATGCAAGACTAACCGCTTTAGACTACTCATTTGTGTTCTAATTAGCTGATTAGAATTGCAGGCATTAACTCCTCAGCTTGGAAGCAGTGGAAGGCAGGAGGGGACCATGTCCAGCCTTCCCTCTTGCCTCCACTTTTGAGATTTACTACTGATGGCAGAGAAGATGAACTCAGAGGAATGAATAGGCAAAGATTATCTGTTATTGTATTTTCAGATATATTCCTTCTTGTTTTGCTTTTGTCTAAACATGCTTTAAATATCATAACCAGGACTGCTAAACAGGGCTTGTGCACAGGTTTGCGCATTGGTAGATTCATCTGAGTTGTAAGTTTGTCAGCGTGGTTCTTGATGAGATTTTAACTGCTGCTAGACACAGTTCAAGCTCATGGGGATAGCATAGACCATTCCCACAAAGTAATTTAAATTTAACTAGTCTGGTACTCAGGGATGAGGTGAGAAAGTTAAGTGTAGAGAAACAAACAGCTGATGAGAAAAAATGAGCTACATGTGTTGGAATTATTTTTAAAATTTATTCTGGAGACCATGAAACCTTGGAAGTCTTGGTTTTTTTACACTTCTCCCAGACTTAAATCATATTTGGTCTTTCTTACGTATCTCTGACTCTTCAGACATCTTAAATTCCTCATTTTATTAGGAAAAGATTATAATGGAGATAGAGAAAAACATATCTCCAGAGGCAGATTGTGATTGGTTAGATAACATTAGAAAAGTGGGATTTGACTGTGTTATTGTGGAAAATAAATTTCGACAAGAATATCTGCTTTGTTTTGTATGCTTTTTCCTTTTAAAATTAAGAAATAGAACAGAATGTACCCAGCTGATATTTACTATCAAAGGAAAAGTTTGGAAAGGACCTTTAAAGGTTATCTGGTCCAAGCCTCTGATGACAGCAGTGCCAAATTTGCAGTTAGATCAAGCTTTAAAGTTAGATGGGATTGCCCAGGGAACAGTGAAATTGAGTTTTGAGTATCATTGAGGATGGAGATACCTACAAAAGCTGCTCTTGCTCCTTTTTCCTCTAAACAAATGTTCAAGAGTCTTCTATAGCACCACAGTGAGCTTCTGAAGAAAAGGCTGCAGGCATTTGGTTTATTGCCATTGAGGCTACAACAGTTGTTGCCTGAAAAGGACTGTTTTGATATTCTGGTACTTCCAGACAAACTATTGCTCGTCTTGTTGTCACTGTGGAAGGCAAAAACCCAAGAGAGGGAAGATTTGAATAAAGAGGGCATTGAATAAGTCACCTGATCGACCTGGGGGAAAACAATGAAAGATGCAAATACAAAAATGTTTCTTATGGTTTTGATGAGCTCAAGAAAACCCAGTTTCACTGACATGGGAATATGTCAGCTAATAAATGTATTCTGGTAAAGTTTGAAAGCATAGAAGAAAAACCCAATTGTGAAAGTCTCATAAAAACCAGCAGTTATTTAAAAATAAACTAAAATAAATTTTAAAAAATAGTCCTAAGTGCAATATCTTATAACCCAAAAACTGTGTGATTTATCAAGTAAGAAGCCTCCATATATAGAAATGCACAAGTTTTCCAGTGTACCTTCACTGTCCTACTAGGAACACACTTCAGAAATGAGACCATCTGAAATGGAAATGCATCTTGGCACAGGAAAAAATGATTGATGTCCTGTGCATTTTCAGGTTTTTTAATAGTTAAAGACTGAATCTACACTGTTTAGAATAAATTTGAATGATTAATCCCTTATAAAAATGTCACATGGAGTCTTATAGACTTCTATGAAGGACTCAGTAAAGGGTGAACTGAATTTTACAAAGCTCTTACATTTCAGATACACTTTTTCTCTCTGTGTCCTATATGTATATATTAGGAAAAAAATCTTCATATAAATTGCTGATAAGCTAAAATTATGTATTCATGTTTTTCTTAAATAGTTCTAAGAATTGTTTTGAGATTTATACCTACTAATAAACTCTTACATGCCTGTGAAATGAAGTTTGGCTGGCAGCTTTGTTGATAACATCAGTAGGAAAACAGGGATGTACCCACACCAGCCATCAGTAACAAATTCCAGTTGGTTCAACTAAGGTCAAAGAGTAACAATATATTATATTTTCACTTAACCATTTACCTATTTATTTTATGCTTTTTTTTCTTCTCCTGTATTGAGAACTAAAATTAATAGGAGGTTGGTTTTTTTTTTTCTCCAATGTCATCCAATATCCAATTCTTCCCTCTCTGGTAGGCTTTTCTCATAAAATATAATTTGACCCAAATTTATATTTGGATCCCAGTGGATGACTTCAAGTTCATGCAATTTAAATCAATTTTGTCTTGACTACATATTTTCTTGAAGTTATGCAAACTTTTGAGTCACAAACTACAAGTGATAGAAGATTTACCTACAACCCTCAGTATCTCAAAATGTGCAACATCCTATTTCCATATGTGCTGGAACTGGCAGACCAAATCCTGACATTAATGATATCATGCTGTCAGAAGAAAAGAATAAGCCAAGACTCATTAACAAGTTTTTAAATGTTAACCTAATTCCTTCCAAAAAAAAACCCCTCTGAATTTGTGAGAACTTTCAATGTGATATGTGCTGCATTTCTGCATCCAAATAAATGGTTGACTTAGCACTAGAACAACCAAATTGGTTGGGAAAAAAGCAGGACAGATGAAAAATTGCCTTTTTGGCTGCACTGTTGTCCTTTTGCCATCTCTAACAAACAAAAATAAAAATTAAGCAAAATAACCGAATCTTCTCTAAAAGAAAAGTGAATTGTATTTTACCCTGTTTTTCTTGATTGTCAACTGAATTTTAAAAAATACAGCAAAGTGATAAAATTCAGACGGGTATTTTCTAGGCATATCTTCTGGATAACCCCCCTTGTCTGAATGGTGATATTGTTTTGGAGTAACTGTGCTGTTCAGCGGTGTGAAATCACTCTGATACATTTGAGGGTGAAAAGGAATTTCAAGGGATACTTCTAGAGACTGAAAGGAGAACAAACCCCCAGTTTGATGCAGGGAAATTAGTAATTACAAGGAAGAGCTAAATGCTGTGTAGGGGGGCACAGTAGAATGTAATCTTACCCCTCCATGAGTTGCAACTGGGATCAATTACTAGAGATTAAGAACACCTGTAACTAATAAGAACAAATGCAATAAAAAGGTGTAGCAAGAAGAGGAGTTTGATGGCTGTTGCAAGGATCAAGAAGAGTTGCTGCTTAGAGGAGATGCCCACAAGGAACATTAAGAAGGTATGAAACTCAGAAGCTATGGGGTCCTTGCAGCATAATGATGATAGAACTGTTGCTGTGTACTGTTCTATATAAGCCAACAATGCTAGACAGGTGTCTTGCATTATTCACAGATGTGCAGATGTCACATTGGAGATAGTCTTGCTAGTGTCCAGGGATGATTTTTCTCATCTGGTCTAGATGTCTACCTTTTAAAGTGATGAACCATATTTTGAGTTATGCACTCTTTGAAATGGCTGTTGTTATTTGATATGACTTAATGGAGTCAGTGGAACAATGCCAACATGAATCTGGCTGTCCCATCCCTGGCAGTGTTCAGGTTGGATGGGGTTTCAAGAACCTGGTCTTAGTGGAATATGTCCCAGCCCATGGAAGGAGGATTGGAATGAGATTATTTTCAAGGTCCACTCCCACCCAAAACATCCTATGAACTCTTCAGGTAGGTATCTGACCTGTGACCTGTGTTGTATCTGCCATGTGTGAAAGGATCTTTTCAGTCCTGTAAAACTCTGTGAATAGCAAATAAGAGTTGACATTAAAATGTAGATAAGTGAATCGAGTACATTGAGTGAGGATGTGATCTAGTTAACTAAGCATGTCTCCCGGTGATTTTGTGTTACCTGGTGTAATTTACCCTGCCTGCAGCTCCCATTTGAGAAACACATGGATTTCTTGGGAAAACAAAGTGCTGAAGCATGTCATCAAAAAGGGTGATGAAGCAGTGAAGGCTCTAGAGAACATATCTTATGACAAGTATCTGAAAGAGCTGGGATTGTGTAGGCTGGGCAAAAGGAGGCTCAGGAGAAATGTTATCACTCCCTAGCTACCTGAAGGGTGGTTGCAGCAAGATTTGAATCTTTCTTTCCAAGTACCAACTCATACAATGAGAGGAAACAGCCTCAAGTTCTGCCAGGGGAAATTTAGGTTGGATATTAGGAAAAAATTCTTCACTGAGAAGGTTGTCAAGCATTGAAACAGGATGCCTATGGAGGTGGTTAATAACCAGGCAGGCAGGTATTTAAAAGATGTGTAGATGTGGTGCTTAGGGCCATAGTTTAGTGCTGGCCTAGCATGGCAATGCTGGATTAATGGCTGGGGTCAGTGATCTTTAGGGTCTTTTCCAACCTAAAAGACTTTATGACTCTTAAAAGTAGCTTGACAAATCTGTCAGCCCTTTGTGTACATTTGGATATATGTTACAAACAACATAATCCACAAAGTAAAATGGACACCAAAAATTTTATAAAGTTTTTCTTTTCTTTTTTTCTTAATTTTCCAAAGGGATATTCCTCTAGCATAACAGTCAATACACACATTCTATGCACACTCCCCTCATTTACTCTGGTAGTCATAACAGGTTTTTATAAATTACCTTCCTTAGCTGTGCTTAGCTGAGTTTAGTTGTCCTGTTATCACCTGGATCAAGGTTTTCTAGAAGTGTGTACAGACCATTTCAGCTGTAAGGGACTGTGTCCATGTGATCCCTCTCTCCCTTTTCTGCTTGAGCAAGAGCCACCAGTGATTGTCACAGTGGCTGCATCTGGCTCACAGATAACAATATGAGAGCTAAGGGTCATAAGCCTTGGTCAGCAGCTAAGGGCTTGTTGAGCATGTGTGATTCCAAAATAAGTCATTTGTCTTACTCAGGGGCCAGCACAGGGCCTTGAGCTCCCCTGCAAGGCAGTGATTTGCACGCTGGGATCTCCCCTTGGGTAGAGGGCATCTCCTGTTACTTCTTGAGGACGAGCAGTTCCAAGCTGCAGCAGATTCTCTGAAAGTGCCCAACAGTCCACTAGGACACTGAAGCCTTAGCAGGATGGTGTAAAGGATTGGTTGTGCCCACATAATTCTTCAGTTATAAACTGTTAACCAAGTCTAGGACTAAGTCTGGATCCAGCCACATCTAAACTCTCCTTGGAAAAGAGTTTGGGAAACAGGGTCCTTTCTGAATCCCATGACTCAGCAGGAGGGTCTCCCTTTCAATTTTGTCTGACCCTGTCCTCTATGCAGACGATAATGAAGTTGCTGTGACAAGGGGTAGAAAAAACAGCTTGGTCTTGGTGACGTCCTTGCTGTGTGAAAGTCCCAGGAAACCTGGGCTGCTGTGCCAAAAGGGAAGTGTGGGTTTCACAATAAACTCTGCCACAGGTGTAAATAAGTTCTCAGAAGCAATAATTACTATTTCTGCTCCTCTTAGTGTAAGAAGAGCCCAGACTTCATCTTAAAGGTGTCAAAGCTCAATTATTCTTGCAGAGTTCAGAAAACAGAGGTAGTTTAGGACAATTCATAGAAAACTAAGCAAAATAACTCCTTACTAGAAAGATTTTTCTCTTAACACACTTTCTGTGTACTGCCTCTGCTGTGTTCCTTTAAATGAACCAATCTGCTTTGTGGGAAAGTGCAGAGTGGAAACAAATATATGAGAAATCGGCAAAACGGTACTGAAATCCAAAGTGAAGTGAAGAGTTCCTTATACTGAGTGTTACTTATTTTTTCTTTTATTGTTTTGCCTTATCAAGAAAAGAATTATTTTGCTGCTACGGTTATTTCATCTCCTTAGCAAGTTGCCAGAGCAACTGAAATTTTAAGGGACATAGTATTGTAATGATGTATTTTCCAATAAAAATGGTGTGGAAAATAGCAGGATTTTTACAATTATAGTTACATGTTATGAAGTTAATATTTCAGGTTATATAGAAGAGCTGTGAAATCTTATCCATGAGAATGATTTATAAAACCTGTGGCAAAACAATTTTTTGGAATATTTGAACTCCACAATAATATTTTAATAAGATTGCTTAGAAAACTAATGCTTTCCCATATGATTTAGCTTTCTAGCTTTATGAAACCAAGATTTAGTTTTATTAAACCATTTTTCTGAGGAAGCTGTACATCTGCTTTGAAATGCTTAGAAGCCTCATTTCCAAGGAAGACAACCTTGTGCAGATGGCCAACGTCCAGAACAATGTGTAAGTGAATCCTTGCAAAAAATTAACATAAAGCAGTTGATGAAAAGCATTGCAAAAATGTTGAGGCTATTTTCTTATAGCATTACCTCAATTGTGTTACAGATGCCATAGTTCCTACAGTACCTAGTGGTAGGAAAAAGCTACAGAAATGGGCCCTTGTAAGTGATTCTGGAGGACTGTAGCAGAACCACAGTTCTGCATTCAGATCTGTGCTGTTTGCCATGAGGCTGTTCAGTTTTAAATAGAGTCTTGTAAGATCACTTAATTTTGAAACTTCTCTAAAGCCCTAGGTAATAAGCCGTTTCCAACTGATCCAGTTGATTCAATGCCAGGTGCTGATTTCTGTTATAAGCAGAGGAACTGCATAGCAATGGTGCCTGGTTCTGTCAACTAAAGGATGTTTTGAATGTTGTAAATCTCGCAGTAGAGAAACAAGCTGCAGACCTAGGCTGTTTCATAAGGAAAGGATTTTCTTCACCCCTACCAAGACTATTGTATGGTTATTAGAATACAAAAGACCCCAACTGCCCTTTAAATTAAAACTCTTTACTCTTGCTTTAGGGATGGCAGAACTGACATCAGATAAAGGGATCTGTGGTAACATGCAGAAACGATGCTGGAAGGTTGAGATTCATCTTAAGATGAGATAGATAAAAATTACACATCTACATTAAACCCTCAGCTCCTCCTGTCATCAGTGGAAAGAGCTGGAGGTTCTGGAGAGTAGTTCATCTCAGCTGTCTTTGACATATGTCGTGGTGACATGAACTGCATTGTGAAGGTGCCTGTTCTCTCCTGTGACTACAAATGAATCAAAATGTGGCCAAATCAGACTTAAAATCTTAGACTTAAAACTTATTTTTTGATACCAAACTGGGATGAATCCCACTTCAAGTGTCATTTTGGTTTAGGATTTTTTTCAAGAGAAAAAAATAAACCATATCAATCCAATCTTTAGCCTAGATATAAGCCTTCTCTGCGACATAATATATATTTTCTGTGGTTTCCATCAAACCTTGGACTTGATGTTGAAGGCATTTTCCGATCTTAAAAATTCTATGATTCTATAAAGGAAAATTAATACAAAGAATAAAGCTTGTAAATGATTAATAGCTGTGCATTTGCAGCATAATGTACCATAATCTATTTCCTGCTGTGCTCGTGGTAAAATTCATCACATTTAACTTCATCAAAGCTAAAATTTGCCTGACAAGTAGAAGTAGAAACCTCTAAGGTAAACTATATATGTAGACCCTAGTGAGAGTCACTGTTGAAATAAAAGCATCCCCAGGTGATTTATCCTGCCATACTAACATACATATCTATTGCAGGCAGAATAAATTAAACTCCAGAGAGAGTTTAAAAACTAGGTTAGGATGGATTATCAGGAAGAGGAAGCAGCTGAAGCTTTTTTGAGGTAACTGAAGAGAACCTCATAACCCCAGACCTTGATACTTGTTGGCATTTTTAACCACACCAACAGGAAGAGAAAAGAAGTCTGAGCACAAACAATGCAGAGAGTATTTGAAGTACAGTAGAACAATTTCTTGATAAACATGCTAAATGAACTGGGTGGTGAGGGTGCTCAGGAGGACCCTGCTTATCAGGAAGGCCAGACTAGGTGGTTTCCAGTGGTGCCTCCCAGCATCATTACCTTTTCTGTGATTCTGTGTAGCCAGTAGTGATCCAGTTAGTGCAACAGAACCAACTGAGCCATGCCTTGACATTGGACTCTGGTGTGTGTGGGCCCACTCCCACAGCATGTGACACCACATATTGCACGCATGATACCCACAAAGGGGCTATCCAATCTCCAAAGCTAGCTATCCAAGACCAAGAGCTGGAAGAGCATTACTGTTGTGATTAGAGGTTCAGAGAAGTGAAATAAATAAAATCCCATTAGGAAATAAGCTAAAAGGGGCCTGGACAACAATTAGATGTCTTCTGAAATTTATCATGAATTATTGTTTTAGAATATCATGAATTATTGTTTTAGAATATCACTTCAGTGAAAATATAACTGTGTTAACACAGAAAAGACTTTGATGATCTTTCTTCTACTTAGATTGGCATAAATATTGCCAAAAATTTAGGCATTTTTATGACTTTAGAATTAGTGCCAAAATAAACCCAAAGTGTAATTGAATTAAATTTGAATTAAATTTACAATGCTGAAATTTTGAACAGATATTCCAGGCACAGGTTCAAAGTAAGTTCAAACTTTAGAAAAGCTATGGAAAAAAAATAGGTAATAAATAAATAAAGGCCCTGAAACATGTTTATGCATCTCTTTGTAAGTTTGGACACCTCGGAACAAAACATTCCTACAATGGGATTGCTTATTGTAAAATCAGGTGACCCCAGCTCTAGAAATGATTGCAATCTGTCTCCATGGCTTTGGAATGCTGAACACTTGCTTTATTAAAACTATATTATATTACATTATACTACAATAAAGAGATACATACTATACTACATCATACTTCTAACTAACTACTGAAAAGGTCGTGACTCTCTACCTGAGAGTCCCAACCCACACACGTGGATCCAACTGGTCAATGAATCAAAACACCATCACCAGAATCCAATCAAGCAATCCCTTCAGGTAAATAATCTTCCAACACATTCCACACCTTCAAAAACACAGGAACAGCAAATGAGATTAGCATTGTTTTGATCATTCTTTTCTCTGCCTCTCTCACAGCTTCTCTCTGTTCAGAGGGCATGTGACCATCACAATTGCTTTGCTGTTAAATTTTTTTATCTTGTTTGCTTTCAAATATGGGATGACATGGGATCTACTTTCAAGTCTTTTCATGTAAGCTAACATAATTTTAGGGAAACCTTCAGTAATTTCTGACCATATAGCCTATGGACTCTTCCCCCCAGTTCTTTCATGCTGGTGATCAGTGTCAGTTCAGCTTTTACTCCTTTCTAGAGCATTCTCTCTAGAATTTTTGCTTTTCTTAAAAATCTTTAATTTTAACTGTACCTTTAAAAATACTTGTAATGAAAATCCTCCTAATGATATGAATCTTCATTTCTCAGGCTTGTGTTCAGAGTATCAACAAGAGTGGAGGCTTCATAGTCTCCCAGAGAACCTGTTTCAGTGTCTGACAATACCCACAGTTTTTTATGTGTAAATGGAATTTCTTGTGTTTCAGTTTGTGCCCACTGGCTGTTGTCCTGCCACTGGGCATCACTGACAAGAGTCTAGACTCCATTTTTATTTCCTCCCATCTAGTATGCATATAGATAGGTAAGATTCTGTCTGAACTTTAATTTCTACAGCTGGAAGCTGTGACTCTTCAGCCTGTAACCACGTGACAGACACTGCAATTTCTTGCTCACTGTCATGGCTCTTGGCTGGATTCACTCCAGTGTGTCTCTTGTACTTGACCCCAGCTGTATCTCACCAGTGATGAGCAGAGGGCAAGGATCTCATCCCCTATCTGCTGATGACACTCCACTTAAGGAAGCCTAAGACTGATTTCCTTTTTTTTCTTTTCCTCAGGGGTGCGCAGCAGTGTCCTGTGAAAAGACCATCAGGTCCTTGGTTCATCCCCAGTTTATACAAGTACATGGGACTATTCCTGCCCAGATACAGTGTTGCGCCGGTGGGGGAAAAGCCACACTTGAGTGTAATTGATCAGCAAATCCCGTATATTGATCATCGATACATCCTTTTTATAACAGGGATAATGAACTTCATGAACAGTCCAAAAGCGAGCTCATAATTGGTCACACAGTCAACGGTCTATCATGCCCAGGTCTGCATTCCTTTGGTTTAATTAGCTGGGATCCTTCTACCTCCCTGCTCCTGTTTTCCATCTACCTTATCTGCTGACAGCTGTACCCCAAGGACAGCCTAATTCTTTCCCAGGGGACGACTGAGAGCTAGCTTTGTTTACCTTTGCTTCTCAGGCCTGCTAATTGCACCAGAGAGCGACCTCTTTCATTTAACCCTTCCTCTACAATACAGGACTTTGCAGTGCCCTTTATTGAATTTCGGGAGATTCCTGTCAACTCCTTTCTTCAACCTGTTGAGGCACATCCACTGGTATGTGCACAATATGACATGGCATATGGTGTATCGACCACGCCTCTCAGTTTTGTATCATCTGTAAAATTGCTGAATATGCACATTGTCGCAGGTGTCAGCTCATCTAATTTGTACTTCCTCTGTTCTTCTGTGAGACAGACAGTCTTAAAAGCCCTGCTAAAATTAAGGTAAACAATACTACTCCATTAACCCCTCAATTACTTAATCTTGTTTTAGAAGGCTATCAGGTTGGTCAAAAATGATTTTTCCTTCACAAACCATTCTGACTACTCCCAATCACCTTCTTGTCTGTTCTTCATACATTTTGAAACTGTTTTCAGGATAATTTATTTCATCTGCTTCCCAGGGTTGGTTTTCTTCAACCCTACTTTATGATTTTCAAGGTCTTCACTCTCTCCATCACATCATGTCCTTTGCTTGCCATCCTGGCCTTCACTTCCTCACTTGATTTTTGGTCATCGTATCTCTCCTGAGCTCTCCCTAGTTTAAAACTGTCTTTACCAGGCTGACCACATTTTGAGTGCCTTGCTAATAAAAGGATTAGCTCCCTTTCCAAGAAAAGACTTCACAATAAAAAGTCATAAACATGGGGGAGTTTTATTCTTGTAACTAGAAATTGACGTCAGCTGGGTAATATTTCTTGGAAATTCGTGAGACTCTCCCAGGGGTCAATGGTCCTTTAGTGAAAAAAATAAAATGGAAAAATGCTCTTTAGAAGCCAAACTAACAAGACTGTGCTTCCCACTGGGTTTGTGAATGCTTTGCTTGCTGTACCTTGTTAAATGTAAATTTAAAGTGAATCAGTACCTGCTGAGAAACATGTAGTTTCACTGTCTAACTGGGTCATATCCATATCTGAAGCTAAGCATATACCTGTTAAGTAATGTAAGAAATTTATTCATGATCAATACTCTTTTTATAAACATGCTTTTCTGCCCCTAAATTTCCCAGCACAGCCCCACCACAGAACTTAGACTGAATTCAACCTTTGCAAAAAGTGAAAGAGGGTTTTCTCTGATGATTGCATTTATCTCACCTAAATTTAGAGACCGAATTCAGTTGAATGTTAAGATAACTGCATTTTGATATCTGTATGTAGCTGTCTTTATTAGATTACATGTGTCTGCCTCTTTGCCAAAGGAAACTATAACTGCATCAGTGGATTTAGGAGATGATTAGCTGACCAAAAACCTAAGACATTATTCAGTTTCCTTGGACTGTGCAGTTACCTGACCTGCTCAGGTCTGCACAACCAGAGGTACCAAACGCAGAGGTTGGCAGTCATGTCACAATAAATACATGAGAGCTGTTTCTGCAATGGCACTGAAAGCTGGGACTGCCACACGTGGGTATCCTGGCAGTACGATGAGGTTAAGGAGACAAGGTGGCTAATTTTCCTGCCCACACTTCAGCAGGGCCAATACTTGCCAGAACACTGTTTCATTGATGATTTATTTTATTTCTTACAGAATTTTTATTTCTATTGGTACCATGAACCTGCAATGATCCAGCCTTTTTTTTCTGTCACAGAGCAGAAATTGTTCTGCAAGAATCAACACTAATGAGAAAACTAAAGCCTTTGCCTCAATCCTGTAAACCTTCCTCTGCTGAGCATCAATAAATGGATAAAAGCAGGACTTAGCATTTATTTTTGTACTGGTAGTTTTCAAGCTCTGCAAACCTTCATCCATTGTTAAGGTTGTTAATTGCCATGTAGTGCATATTATTATTATTATTATTATCATTATTATTATTTTGATTACCAAGGGACACATGGACACATTCATATATATCTGTTGCATTGGCACTGCCATATGAGAGTTATTGGATTTATTCTGAACAGTTTGCAAAACAAACCATATTACAATTTTTGTCAAATGTGATCTGCTTCAATAATTCTTATTGACGTTCCCAAAAGGAATGATTGCTGAATTCACGATCATAGGAAGACACTATATCTATTTGAATATGGAAATAACTGGCTTTCTTTATGTAAAATCATGATCAAGCAATATATTTGCATCTATTCAGAAATGTGACATTTCAGATAACAGTAATTCTTACACTTGTCTGCTGCTTCACATCAGTTGTCTTAAGTAAGCCTTGCCGTCTAGTGCGTGTAATCTTAATAATACCATTGTTCAATTAATGAAATGTAGGAAGAAATTATTTCATTTGCCACAGCTACAAAATGGTGTTACTTTAAAACCAGGAGTTCTTGAAGAGCTGAATAAATAATTATATGAATATGGAAATAGAGCAACCTTAATGTTTACTAGTGGCTAGATAAGCCAAATGCTCCTGGTGTACTTCAGTTTTGGCTAAAAAGTATTTAAAAATATTTTTGAAGTACTAAAATTTAACTATATCTGTACAAGTATGTAAAATACTCAGGACACCCACACATTATTTTGGGTTTGGGTTTTTTTTTGTTTGGTTTGGTTTTTGTTTTGTTTTGTTTTTCCTTAAATTCCACCAGTCCATGGAATTTTTTCTTCATTTATGTTAATTGAGAATGAGAGACTGAATACATGGAGAGTCTATCTTTCAGGTGAATTGATTTAAGCAAAATGATCAGGGTGACACAAATGTTTTCAGCAATCTGTTCTGCACCAAACACACAAACCTCTACTGTTCACAGCGACACAACTGTTGTGCTTATCAGTCGTGCACATACACTATTAAAACACAGATTCCTTAAAAGCAAAGGGATATATTTGATAAATCAGCAGTTTTCAGCATGCAGCTATAGCTCTTGACTCCTGCTTGTGTATTATATTCTACATTGTCCTTCCTGTCCATTCAACTGCTCCAGTCTGTTTAAAGGATAAACAGACATACTTTGAGCTGCTGAATAATAATAATGATAATTTCATTTTGTAATGTGGCATATTGCACAGGTCATGAGTTCTATCCTCATGAGTTCTATCCTTCCTCCTTTAAAGAAACTATAGGGGTAGGGTGTGAGCAATGGATATTTGTAGATTCATTGTAAATGTAACACCAGTTCCAGATCAAAATTTTGAGAATGAATATTAACAAAAAAAGTAGAAATGCCTGACATATCACCTTTGGCTGGGCCTCCCCTCGGCCAATTTTCTTAGCTCCCTGCAGATGTTCTATGTTTTTTTAGGGTTTGTAAAATGGCAACAGTCTCCTTTCTCAGGAGGAGATTATTTATTATTTCTTCCTTAGACACCTGAATTCTGCTTTCATGTGCAGTGAGTTTGATCCCTCTGGACACCTTGATAGTCAATGCCAGCTGATTGCACTGGAGATTTAAAAACATAGACCATTAAATATCTTAGTAATTTTTCTCAATGTGAATCTTACTTTCTTCTTACCTTCACTTTTATTTAGGGTATAAAAAGACTAGAGAAATATGTTGTAAGAGATGACACCCTGTAGACATCTAGGTGAGATGACTATCAGAGGTAGCATGGGCAATAAAGACCTGTCAGAATTGCAGCAGCTTGAGGTCAAGCAGTTTGTCATTGTCATAGGCAACCTGAGACAGCACGATGCCCTTGCAGTCTCCACATGGAGAATCCACAACAAAGCCACCCATCCTCCCAAACAAAAACATAGTTTTGAAGCATAATTGATTAGCAAAGGAAAAATTGTCTGTGTTGAAAGGAGAGTTGTTATTCTCCTATTTTCAAATAGCAGTAGGAAGGGGCTGGGGCATGGCTTCCTGGCAGCTGAAATCATGCAGGCATATTCTTCTCTGTCTGACAATCTGAGCATGCAAATTCAGTTCCTGAAAAATGGCAGAAGCTCAAAAAAATTTTCTTTCTTGCACAGACAGGTGTTTCTGGTGTGGCTGTACCTACAGAAGATCTCAGGAGAAACTACCATGCAACCTATTTTCAAGAAAAGCAGTACATTTGTGTGATTCAACATGCATTCGAGCAATATTTAATAATATGAAAGCAAAAGGAAGACATTTGTTTAGGAACCATATACTAAATATAAAAGTTATAAGATTATTTTATGCTATCACAAACAAAAGCCTAAATAAGCAGAATATTAATCCCATTCACAAAACACAAGTCAGGAGAATGATCTTTACCATTTTTAAAATTTTACTTCAATGCATGCTTTTGGTAACTTAGTGGTCTTGTCATTTTCTTACCAGATTTTGTAAGCAAATAATTAACCAATAGCTACATGTGTCTTGCTCTATGTTTTTTTATTATTGTCCATTTATGTATATTCTGAGATCAAGTTATGTGGTCTAACTGAACTCATTTCTAACTTCATTTTGATTTTAGGTTTTCAATCTCTGTTGTTTTGCTCAAATTCAGTATTCTTGTATCCATGGCAACAAGAAGATGTGCATACTCTTAAATATTATCCCACCAAAAAGTCAAGTGATTGAAATGAAAAATACTTGGCATGTCAGAGCTTCACTGTATTTCAGATAGAAAATTATGAACTAGAAATCAAATGTGTAGTGACTTTGCTGCTGGATGTACTGTAATTACATCTCTGCTTCACAATGTACTTTTATGGCTCAAGGTTCTTCAAAATGAAAGAGTGCTACATCTTTATTTATTAAATGCTAATGCATTCCCAACAGAAAGGTTTAACTCTATAAATGTTTAACAATTATGCAGAATGCACTAAAGTGCTCTCATCCTAATCAGTTTGTTTTCATTGGTTTTTATTTTAGTTTTTGCTGATATTCAACAGCAAGAGATTGTTTTTAAAATACAGGAATAGGAGTCAACAGGTTTTTTAAAGACTCCAACTCACCTCAAAGTTTTGTTGAGTCAGAACAGTAAAGACCAGTGCAGCCAGGGAATTCTCCTTCTATGTGATCTTCCCATCCAAAATAAGACCCCAAATTCAGCTAAACAAAGCCAACTTTTGGAATAAATTCTGACACATAGCCAGTAATTTCAAACAAACTTAGGAACTTTCTTTATGATTGTTTGCTTCCTAGTCTTTTCAAAACATAATGTCAAGGCTCCATACATTTTTGAGTGATGATCTGTTCTAGTGCTGCCCTGAAGAGGGCTAACATCAGAAAAAAAAAGTTATACTCAGATGCTGCAAGTGATGGAAAGTACAAAAAATTTTAAAAGAGCAGGTAGGAGGACAACCACACTGTTTTCCAGGTTTCACTCCTGTAGAAACTCTTTCATATTTTATGGAGCTTGTGCTTTCTGCTTACAAATATTTTCCCCATATTTCTTCTCTGAAAACATTAATGCTTAACAAAAAACTTTCCAGCTTAATGAGGGCTATGTGAGGTAGAGTTACCAAGAACTCACATGCTGGGACAGATGAGAGAAACAAAATGACGATGGGTCTGTAGCATTCAAAACTGCTCCCTGGTGGATGAGCAGCAAGACCAGCAGGGAAGCAAGATGCAGACAGGGAGTTTGGACACTTGGGAAGGGATTCCTGCTCCATGCACTTCATTTTGTATTTTTCTCTGGTGGTCTGATAAAGATTCATACACAGCATGAAGTGTCAAAGCAAGGCTTTGCCTCATCCCGACCGACATTATTTAAATAACCAGGAATAGGGATCTAAAATACAGATACATCTGCACCTAATATAAACTTAATCCGTACTTCATTCCTTGAGGAAAACTGCAGTTGTAGCCTAACATATACTGAGAAAGAGTATAATTATATAATAACTATTAGACCTTCTAGTTTGCATTGGTCTATTTTATTAATTGGCTGTGTTGTTTCCTCATTTTATTCCTAAACACCTCTATAATAATAATGTGTCTGTTATAATAGTATATTTGCTATAATATAGCTATTTGTTAGCAAGAAAGCATTTGGAAATCTATATTGTATTATTCATATCTGCAATAATTTAGTTTTCATGTACACAGTGCACATTCAGTTGTGAGTAATTAGTCAAAAACCCTCAAATAACTTTCTCAGTTCCCCATACCTGGTAGAAAGAAAATTATTTTTTTTTTAATTGCATTATGACTTCTGATCCAGGTTGAACATCCAGGTGCTCTGAAGTCAGTAAAGAGGGTCAGACACCTCCTCTGGATCTGTAGAGATGACTGGAGACAACTCAGGCACTTCTCTTTGAAGGAGCTAAATTGTTGCCTCAAAGATGATTCTGAGACTAGATGGTTAACCAGATTATCTCTTACCAGTGTGTTAAAAAAAATCGTGATAATCTGAAAAATCTCAAATTTTAACAGGCTTCCAAAGTGCTTAATGTGCAGGGAAGTAGCTCCCAGACTCCATGGAGGACTGACCTCTGATCTGTGCTGTTCAACATATTTATGAATATTAGCAATGAGGTGGAAAAATTTGCTTATGAGACTTGATTTAATTGGGATATAAAAACCGACTGACGGTTAATGCTGGAGAACTGCAAATATTTGCAATATTGATTCAGAGGGCAACAGATTGCTGACTAAAGTCAAAAGTGATAAGTCTCACAGGAAAAATAAAAGCACTTCTTTCGGTTTGTTTTTTTTTTTTTTTTGCAGGAAGGAATTCTGAATTAACTATTACTGCCCAGATATGAGATTTTTGAGTCAAAAACCATCATTGCATAGAAAAATCATCTCAATGCTCAACAGTAGTCAAAAATCAAGTGAGACCATGAATTAATAAAGAAAGGATTAGACAGCTTGTCAGAAAGTGTCCCAGCAGTAGTGTGTAACTCAGTGATGCACCTACATTTGGAGGCAAGTATGATCCTTACTTCTGAGAGGAAGCACAGCCCAACTGGAATGATGAAATGGAGCATCAAAAGTGAGGATGGGTCTTAACCTGACCCAAAACTAAGTGGACCAGGACACTTCAGCTAGAATGAGACAGCTGAGAAGAATTTGATACTCAAAACAAGCAGAAAGAGAAACTTCTTACAGACATGGCTACATTGCACGACTTCCCTTTGATGTGCAGAAGTTTAAAGCTAAATATATGTTCAAATCATGTTTATGAATCATAGAGGAAAAATGCATGAAGGCATTCTTATTTAATGAGGGCATTAAATAAGAATACAGTATCTGAGGAATGGGCAGCTCTTGAGCCACATTCTGCTGCACGATGATAAAATGTACAAGGAAGTCTCATGTGGTGCTTTCTGGGTTGTAATCCTTCTCAGCATCTGCTACTTGTCTGGTGCCAGGAACAAGATACTTTTCTAGATGTTCTGTTATTTCTATTCTTTTGGCTACTGCTATATCCTTTCCTGCACAATTCCTTCCCTACCATGGTTGTCTAGACTCTAAATTGAATTTTGAAAGTTTCCATAATTTCATTAAATACCACTTCTGAGATTTAAAGAAATAAAGATGTTGGGGTTTTTTTAGCTGAAAAATCCATTCTCTTCCCATTTTATTTCTCTTCTTGTTATTTCACATTCATGTGTTTTGCAGAATACTCAGCTTAGAGGATAAAACTTCCACTTTTTTGTTTGAGATTAAGTTAGTGAAGAACTATGAAATGATATTTGACTTTCCAAAGCTCTCTACGTGCTGTACTTGTGCGGGATTCTGTACATTACTAGATTTATTTGACTGCAGAAAATTGACTGCTGTATTTATTTTTTAAAATTAAAATTGGACTATCAGGTCATGTTGCAAATATTTTTGAAGTCACTAAAGAAAGAGAAAAGATGTTCCACATTTCATACTTGTACATTATTTCTTTTAGTATTTTGCCTGTTACAATATTTTCTTTGTCCACCTTTTAACAGTTTATATACAATTTGCTGTTCAATTGCTGCTGTCATTGGCCCAATGGTACTTTGGAGCAATTGTTGTACTTCCTACATTTTTTGTCTTTATGGTGAATTAGAAACATTGAAATTAGAATTTTTTGTTTTACCTTGCCTTTAGGATTATGTGTATATACAAATATCCCACATTAAAGCATTTTTTGTATAAATACTTTAGAAGTACACTCAAGACATAAATAATTTCTTTCATATCTAGAACAAACAACATATTTTTGCCTTCTTTGAGCAGTGCAATATGCTTTTTATGTGTTCACTTCAGTTTGTCATATTTACATATTTTTAAAAAATTTTAAGAAATAATTACATTCAATATCAGATGAGGTGTAGAATTATGTAATACAGTCACTTATAAGATTTTTTTTTCAAACTTAGATTGGCATGGATGAAAAAATAGGAGCTGGGTGATACAGTACCAAATATTCTTTCAAATTTCACCTCATAATGTAATTAAAAATTCAGTTTCAAATTTAATTTCCACTTGATTTCAAGTGAACTAAATCCCTAATACATTAACTCTCATTATCTGTCAATCCTGCTTAATCATCATCCTTTATTGGGGAAAATAAATTAACTCCACAAATAATCCTTCAAGATCTCTTGTTTCTAAAGAAATCCTCTCCACTTCTCCATGTATTATTCCCCCATCTGTTCATTCACCCTTCTGCACAATAATAAGTCACATTTGCAGGAAACAAGTGTAATCCTTCAGTGTGAAATGTATAAAAGAAGCTACACCAAGAAATCTCTATTGAAGGGTATGGCATCCTATTTAGAAGTGGTGCCAGGCTTTGTGGCAATAAACTAAGGAATTTTATTGCAATAATTTCTTTTGGGAAGTACATAGGCAAAACAAAGTCAATAAAGCTTTCCTTAAAATTGTTCATATCCTCTCCTTTCTGGCTGATTGCCCCACCTACTAGGCTGTGTCCACAGTTTCTTATTTGCTTTTCTTCTGTGCTGTGACTCTTGCATTCTTGGTTGCAGAGTCCTTTAGGCTTAAAGGATGAAGGATATCTTCCTGTCCCTTCTACCTTTGTATAACAGGCTTTGAAGAACAGGTGAATAGGAATTTGAATTTCATTTGATTGCAGATATATTTGATCCATAGCAGATGAGTGCAATTGGCCTTGAGCTCTTTCACAAGCTGCTCTGCTGCTCCCTATCTGTGCCTGCATGGGCTTTTTGAAGAGGACCTGATACCAAGGCCTCAGTGAAAGGAGGCAGACTGTTTTGGGCCCTTTTTTTTTTCTCTCTTTAAAGGAAGGAAGTGACACAACACATTGCTATAGATCTCATCACCAGGCTCTAAGTACTGTTCCTAAAGTTCGAGATTATTGGTGTGAAACCAAAATCTCTCCAAGAACTGTGCTGCAGATTTAAGCAGTCACTCAGGTAATTCACTTTATATCACCCTCCTAGTCCAGATACCAATTTTTGTTCACCGCATCATCCAAGCTGGTTGATTGCAGGAGGTGGTCTGATCCTTCCCCTCCTCCAACCTCTGTGCTTGCTACTCTCACATCATGGTGATAGAATATGACACTAATTTTATTGAAGTGTCCTGTAGCTGAAGGAATCACACTATTTAGTGGGCAGTTGAGCATCTGTGAAAAGTGAAAAATAGATTTGTTGAGAGGTATCTTAAATTAACTGCTCTTCTAACGCCTCCCCTAGGTGCAAAATTGTGTCTCATATTCCAACATATTCTCCAGCTGAAAGTCATTGAATACTCAACTGGATTGCAAGCTTGAAGCACTCTAGAGGCTTCATTTGATGTATGTAAACAGAGATAATTGCTTCATTGAATTACTTCATTCTGGTATCTTGTTTTTAATATTTAGGTCTTAGAGTATAAACTAGTTGAAACAAATGCATGGGCTTGTGTTTTTCTTTTTTTTTTTCTAAAGCAGTGGAAAAGATTACATTCTCAGGAAAGAAACAATCTATCATCTTTTACCATAGTGCTATATTAATCTGAGTCAGCATATTCCACAAATTTACAAAACAGAGACTCTTTCATTATTTATGTTTGCAAATCATTTACATTTAGACAATACAGCAGACTGGTGGGGTTTCCACACTGTGATATAACAACTTTGCATCGTTTGGGGACAAGAACTACTTTGCATGCTCTGTCATCAGGAAACTCATTCCAGTGGTTCACTTGAGGGCATGATATGAATAATATGAATCTCAAAACTGCTCTGGGTCTTCAGTGGATTCTTTCTGTCAAAACTCATTATCTGATCCATTTAGATCCATTTACTAACTTTTTAAATATCCCTAGATATATTTTTATTAACAATTAACACCTCTAAGTTGTACTCTTGAGAGAATGTTGGAAACATTTTCTCCATGTATATGGAGAGAAATGTGTTGGGATTTAAAACTAATGTCAAGAAAATTGCAGTCAAGTGAAAATGACTCTTACTGCATTGCAGATCCTAAGCAAATACTTCATGAAAAACAGCAGACTGCAATGAGCAGCACAGTCAGGCAGCATCCAAGCATTAACCAGTGCTGTTAAATTGGATTTCATAAATGATTCCTGCCTGCTATGTTTTGTCTGCTTTACATACAAGCCAGTATCCATCTTCATCTGTTTTGGGACTGCAGTGTGCAAATATGCAAAGATCATCCAAGGTAACACACTAGGTGCATGGCATAAGAACAGGTAAATTAAATGAGGAATGTAACAGGGAGACCTGCTGGTTCTTGAAGGAAATATATCCAGTTTCTCAACCTGCAAAGATTATTATGTCCAAAGGATTCTATAACCAAGAAAGAAACTTATAATAATATTTTAAAGATAAATATGACAATGGATGTTTCTTTCTCATTGTGCGGAGTAGGCAGAACAATGTGACTGGCATGTTTCACTAGACTTAGCTGAGCTTTCATCTCTTTGAGTTATTATTTAATTTCAAAAATCAACCTAATGCACCAAACTTATCTGGAATTCTGATACCTTCTTTTAGAAAAATGGAAAATTTTACCTGTGAATCCTCAAAATGCAGATATTATTTGGTACTGGAAGTTTTTTTAACATCACCAGTAACAAGTCATGTTTTCAAAGTTACAGTAACAAACCTGTATCTAATTGTGAGTGGATGTTTTCTCTTAGAGGTGCTTCCAAAACTGTCCTTTGTTCACTGCAATGGGCCATATTCAATGCAGGAACTTTTCTCAGGTGCTGGCACTGGAAATTTTCTACCCCTTGTCTCCTTGGGAATCAAGTCCACCTGGAGCTCAGAGCAGCAAGTGGGGAGTTCTGTTCTTGCTCCACCTTCAGCAAATGTTAACTCTGTGTATTATTTAATCTGAACACCTTTAGAAACTCAGTTAAGGACTCTTCCATGTGAGGATGATATATGTGAAATAGACCAGACTAAATGTTTTGGCGGCCAGAGAGAGCAAACCAGATCTGGTAACAGTGTAAAAAAAGATATCATAGGCCTATAGTTGTTCAGTAGTGAGAGTTTCTAGTTTATCATTACCCAAGTTGATCTAGGATATCTTCCTGTCCTCCCACTACCTTCATAAGGCAGGTGCCTCCTGTAAGTTTTGTAACAGGCCCAATAAACTCTTCCAGAAAGCCTAGGTCACCTTGAAAAACAAGGATTGATGAGCTTGGGCTGCAAAATTCCATTTATGGTGTTACTCTTGCATCTAGAAATGTCTGTGAATATTATAGAAGTTCTTTTTATGTGGAAAGGCTAAGGAGAAAAAACAGAACATGACATTCTGAAAGTTTTCCATTTTTCCAGAGTAAAGGTTGGGTGTTGATGTTTCATTCCTCTAATTGAAATGTCAGAGGTACAAGATGCCTCACAGAAATGACGTATCATATCTGGGAAAGCGAATTAAGTCTCATTTTTTGAATAACCAGTGAACAATCTGGACAGGGCAAAGTGTCAGGAGCTGGCAGGTGTGACAGGAAATTAAGTAGCCAGAGGGATTGTTTTCTAATACAGTTGTTCTCTTCGAACTGTAGAAATTCACTTGTTTGATTAAACAAAAGACAGATACAACTCACCAGAGCTTCACAGCTATAATTGCCTTTTCTCTCATTGGTATGTTTGAGAGCCAAGACAAACTGAAAACAACCAGTGAAGACATTCTCCATGGCTTTGCAAATCTGCCAAATGAAAACACTTTCAATAAGCCCCCATACATCTTCCTGCTCCCCTGGGAGAAACAGAACCATTTTACAGCAAAGGACGTTGATTCCACACAAATCTTGGACTTGCCAAGGAAGTGTGAAAATAAATTGAAATAGTACTTTAGATCTTGGCATTCTCAGGGATTAAAGAGAAACATCCATAATATTATCACTTTGGGATACTGTTGAACCAAGGAGAAGCATAAATGGCATGTTGGGAGATCTCTACTTATACAGGATAAGTGTTTTGCTTACACTTTGGAAAGCCTCTTGCTGAAAGTGCTGGCTCTGGAAGAGAGCACTTATGTTAGTTCTGCCAGTTCACAATTGAATGGTGCTGTAATATGAGCAGCAGTTTCTTACAGAAAACAATCTTTCTGGCAATTTGGTACATTTTTATACAGCAGCCAATCAAACCTTAACCAAAGAAAATTCCTTCTGTCATGATTTTAAAGGGAATTTATAGCTGAGTATCTGTACATTTCAAAAACATTTATGTAAGGTATATTACAGAAATGTTTCAGGTTTCTTGTTCATTTCAGAAACATTTATTTAAGTAATCCAAGTCCCAAATGGGCCTTCACATATCCACAAGTACCTGATCATCCCCTACACTAGTGGCTATCAAGCTGATTCAAACATGGAAATTAATCTTTCTAACTGGAGGGCTACATCTGAACAAGTCATCTGTTCTCTCTTGTTAATCAAGGCACAAATATTTTACTTATCTGCAAAAAATAGCTATGCCCTAAAACGTGTTTATTGATACCTTGATAAAAAGTTTCAAACTCACAATGGTTTAATTGTGTTTACCTATAGCTACATACATCAAATGTATGGCACAACTGAGTATCTTTCAAAGCACAGCACAAATTGGTCTTTTCTAGTCCCATGTTGGAGTCATTGAGAACAGACAAAAAGATTTCTGGGCATATATTAAAGCACTGGTCTGAGGGTCTGAGGGTTTCCTCTGCTTCAGAATCTGCCTATTCCCAGTAAACCTGTGTTGGCCTTACGAGGCAAGGTTTTGGGAGCAGAGGATGGGGTTGCAAAAGCAGCATCTCTAGGAGACACCAGGGGTTGCCCTATGAAATAGGGAACAGACAGAGTCAGTTCCAGCTCCATCCTTCCATGGGGGGCCTAGTGGAGAACTGGAGTATCCCTGGAGGACCTCACACTGGAGAAAGGGGATGTGCCCTGATGGAAGCTGCGCCCT
Organism: Geospiza fortis; assembly: GCF_000277835.1. Classification (NCBI taxonomy): domain Eukaryota; kingdom Metazoa; phylum Chordata; class Aves; order Passeriformes; family Thraupidae; genus Geospiza; species Geospiza fortis. The sequence continues at coordinate 3,198,385 of NW_005054318.1, forward strand.
TGGAGAGCCCATGCAGGAGCAGGCTGCTGGCAGAGCTGTGCCTGTGGATGGGAGCCCACACAGGACAGGTTTTCTGGCAGAACCTCTGGCCCTTTGGGAACCCACACTGGAGCAGCCTGTTCCTAAAGGATTGTACCCTATGGAAATGCTCCATGCTGGAGCAGTTCTTGAATTGGAGCCTGTGGGAAGCACCCCCATTGAAGAAGTTTATAGAAGACTGGGAGTCATGAAGGGCGCCTGCTGATGGAATGGAGGAAAAACTTGAGGAGAAAGGAGCAGCAGACATGAAGTGTTAGCCTTAACACAAAACCCTGTTCCCCAGCCATCTCAGCTGCTTAGAGG